>NC_140489.1:64620122-64797622 GCF_964271855.1 Acomys minous | reverse complement strand
AAGGAGGCATAGGGTGAAAGAAGATGAATAGGCAACAAACAGAAATTTGTGTTCTAAGACAGACATTACAGCTCAAGTCAACATGGCTTTTTCTCAATGGCTACATCATTATCCTATATATTACATTGGAATGGATATGCAGGTGTCTTAGAAGACCCATGCAATGGGCAGGAAGGCAATTAGCTCCCACTCGCTGTAGTGCTGGTGTTTAACTTCTATGCAAAGTTTCTTCTGTTTGTGTAGATTGTTCTTTCATTTCTGACCCAGATAGTCACAACTACAGATAAGTAGAGAGAGCAGAGTCACTCAAAACACAGCTCATAGGTGGTGCAGTTGAAGGTAAGGGGCCCATTTGCAAAAGTTCACGCAGCAAGAGGACAATATTCTGAAAAGGATGTCAATTTTATTTCGATACTTCAAAATAAAAATGATGCTATTATTTGTTTTTTTTTCATTCCAATCCCCAGGGGGAAGTATATATTTTCACATACTATTACTTTCTTTCTTAAATTAACAGTATACTTGGGAAAATAGTCACAGAGTATCAGATAACTTAAATGTAATGATCCTTAGCTCTAGAGCAATCTATGGATCATTGAAGAATTCATTCTGAGTGGTCACATCCCACTAAACCCTGTAAACAAGGATGCCATTCATATACTGACAAAACCTTTTAAGGTAATTTTTTTAGATCTACTCCAAAGAGAAGGTTACAACTGAGATGTTTTTTTTTTCAGATTTACTTGTAGAATGTTATGCCATTGTAGCATTAAAACATTAATTTTAAAATTTGGAGACATAAGGTCATGGTGAGAGGAAATAGTTTCATATCTTCACATGTCCTTGGCCTGACCTGTAATGGCATCCATTCTTGTCTCCTTTATTATTATTCTTTGGTAATACTAGGAAGTCACTAAAGCACATGAACTTCCTATGACCTACGTAGTAGACCCAAACAATTAGCAAATGGTTATTCAATCATTCCTACAGGGCAATGTATGCCAGAAAAAATGGTGTATGAGGGCCCTTTTTATTTGTTTTATATCACTTTCCATCTATGCTTTTGCTTACAGTGCCTGGAAGACATTGAGAAAAAGTGATGGATTGAAGTATGTCTCTACAGACTTGTAATGGGATGCAGAGACAGGGTGATGTCATTCTCCCCTGCATCTGGATCCATGGGTGCATTCTCTGGCTCATCTTACTTATAATTCAAAAAGGCTAACTAACCCTGATAAGATATGTTTCTTAGAGTGTCTGGAATAATCAACCTAGAAGATAGGTAGGAATCAGAAGATGGTCTGATCATTTAGAGAATGAAAAAATAAGAACCAAAATGAAATTAGAAGGACGTATTTGCTGATAATGTGCATCTGGAGTCACAAGGGCCCCTGAAGGAATCCGAACATGGTCTTATGAGTGGCAGAGAATAGGGGGGAGAGAAAGAGGGAGAGAGAGAGAAACTAAGAGAAACTGCAATCAAGACAGTTACAATATTGATAGAAAAGAAGGAGGGAATAACAAAAACAGTATGTAAGTGTTGGGAACTACCATCTAACTTTGTCAAGCAAGAAATCACCATGCCATCACCAAGAGCAATTTTAACAGACAGTGAAGTAACAAACCAGAGCACATTCTAGAATTTTTAAAATCTAGAATAATCTAATAATCTAGAGGTTTTTAAAATCTAGAAAAATGAGCATAAACAACCTTCCTTCTAAAAAGATGTAGAAAATCCAAGTAAATGATGTAATTTTGCATATGTGTCTATACACTGAAATTTTTATGAGATTAAGAATACTTTCAATTGAAAAATATCATCAGTGGCCTGATTAAGATACCAGAAAACTATGCTGAAGGACCACATCAGTGATGATGGCAACTTCTACTCCACTTGCTTTTCCTTCTCATACAACACATGGATTTATTTTTTAGTTATTTATGAATAGGTATTTCTCTTAGTTATTTATGTTTTTAAGTTACTATAAACTGCCTATATCAATTCAACTGATACAAAAAGAAAAAATGGAAAATTACATATTAAAATTTCCTTCCTTTCCTCTAAAACATTTATCAATTAAAAATATTCTGACCTTCCTACACCAAAAAAAATTATCAATATTTTGATATTAAGTTATGTGGTTACAGTAAAACAAGATGTCATCAACATACTCTTTTGTTGTTTTCTTAATAATGATGCTGAACACACATCAAAACATAATCCTAATAGAAGGACGTTGTAGACAGAGGTTTATGTCACTCTATAGTTGTTAAAGAACATTTAATTTTTCCCACTTAGACTGTTGTAATACTTATGTGAATTTAATTATATTTCTCTACACCTTCTTCATAAGAGGTCTTTCCTAAAGTGCATATAAATGGGTTGGTAAGCTGATTCCCATAGTAACAATAGAGATAATAATAGTTGTAGAAAGTATTTATCCAGATAAAGAAAATATTATATAATATATTCAATTAAAGTAACATGAATATATAAGATTTCTGTGATGTTTAATTTAGACATGTGTTTATATGTTCATTGTCTGAGATTTCAAAGGAATTTTTATAACAGGCTGTCCTTTGGCAATAGCATGGCTGCTATTGTTTCATCTTTTGAGAACCCTCAGTTTCATTAATTGTGCCATATACTGATTGGACTGTTAGGTTTTAAGTATTTAGTTTTTAGATTATTTTAGTTTCTTTCAGAACTAAATATAGAACTACCACCTTACCACCTACTACTACTCCTCAACCTAAGAATGGACAAAGATGTGGTATACATAGAAAATGGAGTTTTATACATTATCAAGGAAGAACAAAATCATATTCATTTTGGGAGATTGAATGAACTAATGGTTATCACATTTAAGAACATAAACTCTAAAGGGTAAATATTGCAAGTAATCCATTATTTGTGGATTCTAGATTTTATAGAGATGCATGACATAGTAGAAGTGAAGCTGTCCATGAGGCAAAGGCAATTGTAAGAGGAGGGAGAGAACAGAAAAAAAAAGAGAATAGAGATATGAATATGGCCAAAGTACATAATACTTGGATAAATCTGTTTTTAGCAAACCTATCACCAGACACAACGGATGTATGCCATTAACATTTTGGCAAATATATTAAACACTTATATATTACAATAAAACCTTTGAATAAATAAAAACCAAATAAACAAAAGTAAAGATAAAATTTTTTTAAAAAAAAATCTATCACTGGTGTCCTTATAAATATGTGAGGCCATTTCAAAGAATATGGTGGAAGCACAAATTAAAAAGCCTCTTCAATATTGTTCAGGCTATAACATCTAATTAGCATTTCTAGGTCCATCATTTTCATTGAGATGAGTGGCACCATAAGGCAGCTCATGAACATGAAAACAAAGTAATTTACCTTTGTCAGATATCTGATTTCAGTTTAAGTGTTCGCTTAGCTTAATAAATCTAAGTGCCACTTAAAATGAGCACTTCCCTTCGGATCTTTCTTCTGTGCTAGTTGTTCTGTTTTACAACAGAGGTCAATATGGGTGTTCATTTGAATCTTCCCGCTCTGTGGGTATCCTAGTTCTCAAATTTATAAAATAATTATATAGCATATAATTTACATTTTCATAAGCCATTTTATTAAGTAAATAATGTGTCAAATCTTTAGTTTCAAATATTATTTTGTTTTTGCTCAGGTTGGTGTATACATTTAAAAATCCTTCTGTGTTTGAATATATTATAAAACAACCAGTGGACAACACATGGGTACAATTAAATTTAAAATCACTAACATTAATCTTAAAAACACATATAAGATTTATGAAATATTTAGTGTGAACGAAGAGATTTTGATAATGAAATCTTCATTATTATTTAGTTAATGGCAACATGTTTACGTTCCAACATTTGTCAATAGAAGTTTACTACTTGTTATTCTTATTAGATCCTCTTGCTTCACCATCTTCATCATGGGAATATTAAAAAGGTATAACGTTTTCTGTGGCCCTGCTTTGTGATGTTGGAGATCAAGCATAGAGGTGGGCTCATAATCAGCAATTATTCTCTCACTAAAAAATTTTTGTCTTTTCAACTTTTTCAAAAGGGCTTTTCACAAAGTAGTCCTAGAGCAATAGATAACCAATACAATCTGGATATTAAATAGAGACGCTAGTAATTTAAAGTCAAATTTGGAAATTAATATTATGAGACATTTATGAATGACTTGCATAGTAATACACTGGCAACATTGGAACATCTCTTACAGAGAATGAGTGCAAATTGCATTAAATAGTACTTCCTTATCGTTTAAAAATCAAAATTCCAGTTTCTGTCTTTCTTTTTAAGATTTCATTTATTTTTATTTTATTAATATGAGTGCTTGCCTGCTTGGATATCTGTTCACCAAGCAAATGTGTTCACAGATGCCAAAAGGACGCCCGATATCCTGGGACTGGAGCTACAGATAGTTGTGAGCCATTACGTCAGTGTTAGGAGTCCAACCCAGGTTCTTTGAAGAGCCCCCAGTGTTCTTCTCAGCACATCTCTTCTATTTTTCTTTATCTTAACTTTCCTCTCGTGGAAAGAGAGATTGTCAAAGTATTAAATTATGGTCTTGTAAGAATGCTGGCACCTCTTTTTTTTATTAATTTCTTTAATTACTTTGCATCCTTCTGGCAGACTCCTCCCTCCTGCCTTCCAGTCACCCCCATGCCCCTCCCCCATTATCCCTTCCTCTTCTCCTCAGAACAGCAGAGGCCACCCCATGGATAGGAACCCACCCTGGCACATCAAGTCTCAGGAGGTTTAGGCTCATCCTCTCACCAAGGCCAGACCAAAAAAAAAAAAAAAAAAAAAAAAAAAAAAAAAAATGCCCAGCTAGGGGAAAGGAATCCAAAGCAGACAACAGTCAGAGACAGCCTGTGCTCCAGTTGTTAGGGAATCCATAGGAAGAACAAGCTGCACATCTGCTACATATGTAGGGGGCGGGTGCCTAGGTCCATCCCATGAATGATCTTTGGTTGGTGTTCGTGACCTTTCTGGTTCTCTCAGTCCTTCCCCCAGCTTTTCCACAGCACTGCGCCAACTCCAAGTAACGTTTGGCTGTGGATCTCTGGATCTGTTTTCATCAGCTGCTTGGTGGAGCTTCTCAGAAAACTGTTACGCTAGGCTCCTATCTTCATGTATAGCAAAGGATCTTAAATAGTGTCAGGGCTTAGCACTCTCCCCTGGGAGGGGTCTCAAGTTGGGCTAGTCGTTGGTTGGCCGTTCCCTCCATTCTGCTCCACTTTATCCCTGCACATCTTGTAGGCAGACAAATTTGTGTCCAAGGTTTGGGGGTTGCGTTGGGGTCCCCATTGCTCCATTGTATATCTCATTGGCTGCTTCAAGCTTCACCAACAATGGAGGAGTGTTCCCCTTGCTCCATATTCTCACCAGCGTGAGCTGTCACTTGAGTTTTGTTGTTTTCTTTTTTTTATCATAGCTATCATGATGAGTATGTGATGGAATATCAGAGTCATTTTGATCTGCATTTCCTTGAGGACTAAGGATGTTAAACATTTTTTAAAGTGCTTCTTGGCCATTAAAGATTCCTCTGTTGAGAATTCTGTTTAGCTCTGTACCCCATTTTTTAAAATGCGTTGTATAGGTTTTTGGCATCTAATTTCTTGAGTTCTTTATATATTTTGAATATTAGCCCTCTGTTTAATTTAGGTTTAGTAAAGATCTTTTTGCATTCTGTGGGCTGTTGTTTTGTCCTAATGATGGCGTCCTTTGCCTTACAGAAGCTTTTCAGTTTCATAAGGTAGCATTTATTAATTGTTGATCTGAGTGCCTGAACTGTTATTCTGTTCAGGAAGATGTCTCCTTTGCCAATGCATTAAAAATATTACCCATTTTTTTTCTTATTTCAGATTTAGCTGAGCTTCAGTTTTGTGCAGGTTGACAGATGTGAATCTACATTCTTCTACATGCAGACATCAAGTTATATCAACACCATTTTTTCACATTTTTTATTATTAATTTATTCTTATTACATCTCAGTTGTTAGCCCATCCCTTGTATCCTCCCATTCCTCCCTCCCTCCCGCTTCCCCCCCTACTCCCCTCCCCTATGTCTGTGACTGAGAGGGACCTCCTCCCCCTGTATATGCTCATAGGGTATCAAGTATCCTTCCTCTGAGTGCCACCAGGCCTCCCCATGCAAGGGAACATGGTCAAATATGGGACACCAGAGTTTGTGTGAACACCATTTTTAAGGATGCTTTTTCCCCATTGTATAGTTTTCACTTCTTTGTAAACATCAAGTGTCCGTAAGTGTGTGGTTTACTGCTTGGTCTTCAATTTAATTCTGTTGATCAACCTGTCTGTTTTTATGCCAATGCCATGATGTTTCTTTTATTATTATTGCTCTGTAGTACAGCTTGAGATAGGGGATGGTGATACCTCAAGAACCTCACTTATTCTATGGGATTATATTAGCTATACCATGGAGTATGATACAAGTCTCTACGAAGTCCACCAGCAGGATGGTCAATGAATATACTCACTAGAACATAAGTGAAAAAGTGAACAGTCACATCTAAAATATTATTAAATCCTAAATATATGTAGAACAGAAAGTTTTCTCTTAAGCAGCAATGGTATTTCTTCATCTCATTTAAAAAGTGAACCTAGAGGGTGTCAATGACAAAAAGCTGACCTAAATATAATCACAGAGTCAAAGACTCACTCATTGGTCATTTCTCTAGTTGCTGAGTTTCCTGTTTAGTTTTATGTCAACTTGATAAAAGCTTGAGTCAACAGAAAGGAGACAAATTCAACTGAGAAAATATTTCTATGAGACCAGGTTGTCATCAAGCATGTGGCATTTTCTGAATTAGTGATTGATTTAGCAGAGCTCAGCCCATTAAGAGTGAGGCCAGCCATAGGCTGGTGGTTCTGGCTTCTATGAAAAAATAACCTGTTCAAGCCATGTTGAGCAAACCAGCAAGCAACATCCCTCCATACACTCTATACCAACTTATGCCTCCAGGTTCCTGCCTGTTTGAGTTCCTGCTTTGACTTTCTTCTGTGGTGGACTATGATGTGGAAGTGAAAGCGATATAAACCCTTTTCTCCCCATCTTTCTTTTACCCATGGTATTTCATCATAACAATAGATACACTAGCTAAGACACTGTGTTTGAAAGTGATACATTTGGCAGGTGGATCAGTGAGTGTACTCTGATGAGTAGAGGCTGGCATCCTTTTGGTTAGAGAGAGATTAGTGCCATCATTAAAGACCAGGTTGAAATGATGATTATTCTTAACATAATTCTGGTTAGTTGTATAGTTTCAGTTCATGGAAACCTCATCGTAGATAATGGTTATAGACTATCACATAGATAACCAAGTGTTAGCTTAAGTCCTGGCGATTCTGGCTTTACCTCTATCATTTCTGGGGTGTACAGCTGAGTCCTCAAGTACAAGACATATAGCCAGTGATTTTTTAAAACATGCTTTTATTCCATTTCACTTTGAAAAGCATAATAAAAACATCTTACATTAGGGAGCAACTATACATGAAACATCCACAATAACCCTCTCCTTTCAAGGCTCAGGAATCATTGGAGACAGGGAACAGAAATATCTAAGAGTCGAAGGTTGGTGAGCACCTCTGCAAAAGTGTTTTCAGAAGAAGACAGGGTTTTTTCTTCAAAGAATACAGAGTGGCTGTGCCTGCATGGATACAACCTTTCCAAGATTAAGCTAACTAACTTACAACATGAGCATGGGAGGGGGCCACGGAGTGCCACCCACAGATGAAGAGCTGTCAGCAGGTAATAGGTAATGGGGAAGGGAGAGTGAAGCAATCCCAGTACAGTACTTAAGTGGATGGGTCTACACCCACACATGCACCAGAAGCACTGCATGAACTCAATGTTTTATAAGATACATGAGTGAAGTTGAGATGAAGAAGTGTTAAGGGTGGAGGCAGGAGTTAGAGAGAAGGGAGCAGGGCGTGGATTTGATCAAAACACATTGTATATACATATGTAAATTTCTCAAATAAAACAGGCTACATTGTGTGGACAAGTGTTATTTTAATATTTTTTGTATCTTTAATAAGTGTACTCTGATGCTTCTTTCATAATTTAGCCCAAAAAATACCTGAACTTTCTATGCCCGTATATACAGTGCCACAAAAAAACTACTACAACAATGGCATTATATTGAATGAACCAGGGGTAACTGGTATGCTGAAATTCTTAGACATTTTACCTTATTAAGGAAGAAGATAAATACTACATAATTTCAAGGGGTAGACTCTTTTGCGAAATGTATGGATGATGGGCAGAAATGTGCTGAGATGCTCCTTGCAAAGTAAAACCCAACCAACCAAACAAACCAACACTATTATATTTTGCAACACACTAGGAAGCAATACAATGTACTAGACTTATTTTTTCAGGCGTGGGAGATTTCCAGATGCAGCATATTCTACATTTAGGATCACCCTCTGATTGCAACTATAGGCTACATGGAAAATTCACAATAAGAGGGTAAGCAAAAAGCTCTGCAGAATTTATAGGCTTTTATTCATAAAATTGACACTATGGTTATCTATTTAACAAATTCTGTACTGTTTTAGGAGGTTACAAGGCAGAAAAAGAAAGAATATCTCTATATCTCAATGTTACAACAGTCCTTATTATATTATACATCTCTAAATATTTAAATAAAACCATACTTTTTGTAATGATAAGACAGATGACACATAGGTAGCTAGATATATTGTAGATAGATAGATAGATAGATAGATAGATAGATAGATAGATAGACATAGATAATAGATAGAAGATAGATACATACATACATACATACATACATACATACATACATACATAAATAGACAGACAGAAAATTGCTTAGATGGAGAGTGATACTGATCTCAGAGAAAACATAGAATGACAGTGCGGCTTGAAACAGGTTTTATAATCTTGACTTGGTCAGAGTTTATAAACCAAAGACTTATGGATGTAGCAGATGCACCTTGAAATTGTACATCTGTGCTAAGCCCAAGAATAGTCATATGTACAAATACATGCATGAGCAGGTAAAATTGACCATGCCATTCACTGTAATTGCACAGTAATCATTCCTTAGTTGATTTCTATGTTGGGGTCTTCAAAAACACCTTAGTATGCAACCAAGATTTGAGCTAGGTGCCATGTAAAAGAATAATAGATACTAAGTGAATAAAAGATTTATTTAAGATTTTTATCCCATGTATTCATTTGAAAATTGTCTCTTTCATGAATGAAGAAATTGGTATAAAATTAATTGAATAAAACTTATTTCCCATAAGTAATGAATAAAGGGCATGAAAAACATCCTGACTCAGATAATAACTTGCTTTTTATGCTTTCCACAAAATATTTTCCTGATTTTTGAAAAAGATTTGAGTTATTAGAAATTAAATTATAATAGCTAATATTTTCCAGTTAAAACACTTAAGATGCTCTGTCCCATTTGCTAACCTAAAAACGGTTATCCACATATGTTGAGTCATTTTGTACAATTACTTGCAAAAAAAGCATAGGGATAGGGAGGGGATGTGAATTTATGCATGCTAATGAAAGCTTAAAATAAAATGTTTCCATGTGCAACTTCCAGTCTTGTTGGATAACTTTACTTGATTGAAAATTACTTGAGAAAGATGAAATCATAAATTACCTTAAATTTACTGAAAGCCTGTGAACCACCTATATTAAGTGTGAAGCTGATGAAGTATCAGCATGAATGGAAAAAATTTTAGAACAGCACAGCTACAGTTCAGCTTCATTTTCTAAAAGGAGGATGACATATAACAGTATCACTTGGTCCAATACTGGGTAATATTGTGTATTTGTACTGTGGTTATAATTGTTCCTCTTACCATTCACAACACCTACTTGTTTAACTATTATCAATGACTATTTATAGGAACTATGCATACTTTTTAAAATTCTATTGTTCTTTTGTTCATTTATTTATTACTTCATTCAGCAAACATTGAACTTACTGTATAATCTACTATATACTCAAATGATTCATACACCCATTACTGATAGTATAAAAATAACATTAGTATATCATTAAGTTGTGACAAGGTAGCATTTGACAGATGAAGAAAATGAGCAAATAGAAAGTTAATGTGGAGATACAAGATGGAAGGACCAAACACGCATGATATCTGACCTGCTGGACAGAGACTAGGCACCAGGCTGGGAACTACAGACCATAGGACCTGGAGAGGCCTAGGTGAGAGGGATCCTCACAGTGCAGAACAAAGGTGAATGTGGCCTCAGGCCATCTAACTGGCCCACAGAGTATGGGTGCCCAGTCACCAGAGTTTGGACCCATACCTGCCTGCAAGCTGCAGACATGCTTTATATCATGGACTCAGTATCTGGGACTGAACTATGGGCAGTGAAGCACCAGAGTCTGGATCTGCTGGCCTGGGGAGAACCCAGGAAAAAGGGTGGATCTGACCTCAGAGCATCTCACCAGTCCACAGAAAGCCCTAGAGGCCAGCAACCACACTAGCACAGTATGCAAAGCCCAAAGCAGCCAGAGTAGTGAGTGCAGACAGCGCAGCCTATTGTGCCATGCTGTCCCTGCATGCTTTCTCTCTCCCTCTCTGACTGTTCTGTGGGTGACAGAGAAACAACATCAGTGTCTTCTAGCCAAGGGGGAGCTGAGAGTTTGGATCTGGGATAGATCTGACATCAGATCATCTTGCTGGTCCAAGGAGGAACCCAGTACCTGCTTGGGAGACCAGTGTCTGCTAATGGGCACAGGCAGATGTGGACATGTTTTCCAGCTACAGCTCCATAGCCTCACCATTGGGTTGACTGATCTTAGGTGGCAGGGCCTGAATGGGTTTGGCAGAAACCTGGCCAGCTGTTCCCATGCTCTCAAGTGAGAATAAACTGACCTAAATGGATCAGGGGGAAGCCTAAACAACCCAACCACCACAAGACAGAGGGCAGTATCAGCTCTCTCAGGTGGGACTGAACCTAGGCCTCAAGGCTGGATGGTCAGGCAGAAGCCTACCCAACCACCACAAGTCAGCTGGGGTTCTGGTACTCTAGGTCGAACTGAGCGTAAGACCCCAATGCTCCAGGGCTGAAGGAATCAAGGGCAGAGTTTTCAGAGCCCAGCCAAAGGTAGAATAACAGGCTTTACCTACACTACCTCAAACTGATCCCAGAGCTGCACAGCACCAGTACCAGCCTCTGCTGACCCAGTGGGGAGCCCAGGGTGGGGAGCAAAGTGCCATGGAGCTGAAACTAGGTGACCTGTCCAAAACAGGAAAAGTTTCCCTGATCCCCAAAGGTGAGGGTTCTCGACCTATAAACACTCCCCAACTAACTGCTTTCAGCAACCTGTGAAGGATATCAGACACTACCTCCAAACATCAGACAGCAAGATGACTAAAGGCCAGGGTAAAAGCACAAATAACAAAAAGCAAAACAATATGGCATCTCCAGAACCCAGCAATCCCAAAGAATTAAAACCTGGGAACTCAAACACAACTGATGCACAAGAAAATGACCCCAAATCCTTAGTAATGAAGAAGATGATGGATGAGACAAATAAAATCCATAAACAAATGCAGGAAGATGCAGCCAAATGGATTGAGGATATTAAGGAGGTCTATAGGCAGGAAATGAAGAAATAACTAGAAAATTTTAAGGAAAATGCAATCAGATGAAGGAAATCAATAAAACAGTTCAAAATCTGAAAATGAACATATAAGTAATGATAAAAGCACATATAGAAGAAAGCCGTGAATGAGATAACTTACAGAAGAAAACAGAAAATGCATAGGTAAGTTTCACTAACAGAAATCACGAGAGGGAGAAAAGAATCTTGGGACTAGAAAATACAGTTAAAGAACTTGATGCAACCATCAAAGAAAGTGTTAAATCTGAAAAAGTCCTGACATGAAACATCCAAGAAATCAATGACACCATGAAAAGAAGAAACCAGAGGATAATAGGAATTGAGGAAAGAGAAGACACCTAGCTCCAAGGCCCAGAAAATATTTTCAACAAAATCATAGAAGAAATTTTCCTAATTTAAAGAAGGAGATTCAAATAAACACAACACAGGTCTACAGAACACCAAATAGAATAGACTAGAAAAGAAAATCCTTACAACGCAGAATAATCACAACACAAAAAATACAGAAAAAAAGAAAAAAATATTAAAAGTGGCAAGGGGAAAAGGCCAAGTAACATATAATGGCAAACCTATCAGAATTAAGCCTGAATTCTCAGTAGAGACCATAAGCCAGAGGGGTTGGGCAGAGGGCCTGCAAACCATAAGACACCACAGATGACAGTCCAGGCTACTATACTCAATGAAACTTTCAATAAGCACTGATAGAGAAAATAAGATATTCCATGACAAAAACAAATTCAAACAGTACTTAGCCAAAAATCCATCCCTATAGCCGTTACTAGAAGGAAAACTCCAACCCAAAGTAACAAACTACAACCAAAACAGCACAGGAAATAGATAACATCACTGTTGCAAAACATAACCACACAAACAGTCTACTGCAACCAACATCAAAATCAAGGGACTTAACAGTCACTGGTCATTAATATCTCTCAATATCAATGGTCTCAATTTTCCATTAAATAGACACAGACTAACTGAATGGATGCATAAATAAGACCCAAGATTCTTTTGCATTCAAGAAACACATCTCAGCCACAATGATAGACACTGCCTTAGGTTAAAAGTCTGGGAAAAGGTATTCCAAGCAGACAGACACAAGAAGCAAACTGGTGTAGCCATTTTAATATCTAATAAAATAGACTTCCAAACAAAATTAGTCAAAAGAGATGATGAAGGACACTTCATACTCAGCAAAAGTAAATTCAACCAAGATGACATCACAATTCTAAACATCTATGCCCCCAATACAAAGGCACACACATTTGTAAAAGAATTATTAACAAAGCTTACTCCACACATCGATCCCCCCACATTAATAGTGGGAGACTTCCACACCCCACTTTCACCAAAGGATAGGTCAACAAACAAAAACTAAACCAAGAAATAATGACACTAACTGATGTCATGAATTAAATGAGTCTAACACATATCTACAGGACTTTTCACCCAAACACAAAAGATTTCACCTTCTTCTCAGCACCTCATGGAACCTTCTCCAAAATTAATCACATAGTAGGTTACAAAGCAAGCTTTAACAGATACAAGAAGATTAAAATAATACATTGTATCCTATCAGATAACTATGGACTAAAGCTGAACTTCAACAACAACAGAAATAACAAAAAGCCTACACACACATGGTAACTAAACAATTATCTACTTAATGACAAATGAGTCAGGGAAGAAAACAAGAACTTCCTAAAATTCAATGAAAATGAAGATAAAACATTCCCAAATTTATAGGACACATTGAAAGCAGTGCTAAGAGCAATGTTCATAGCACTAAGTGTCTTCATGAAGAAATTGGAAACATCTCATATAGCCAACATAACAACATATCTGGAAACCCTAGAAAAAGAAGAAGCAGAAACACCCAAGAGGAATAGATGGCTAGAAATAATCAAACTCTAGGCTTAAATCAATAAATTACAAACAAAGAGAACAATTCAAAGAATCAACAAAATGAGGAGCTGGTTCTTTGAGAAAATCAACAAGATAGACAAACCATTAACCAAACTAACTAAAAGGCACAGAGACACTACCCAAATCAACAAACCCAGAAATGAAAAGGGAAACATAACAACAGACACTGAACAAATACAAAGAATCATTAGGTCCTACTTCAAAGGTTTATATTGCACAAAATTTAAAAATCTAAGGGAAATGGACAAATTTCTTTATTGATTTCACTTGCCAAAGATTAATCAAGATCAGATAAACAAGTTAAATAGTCCTATTTCTCCTACAGAAATAGAAGCAGTCATTAAAAGTCTCCCAACCAAAAACAGCCCAGAGCCAGGTGGTTTCAGTATAGAATTCTATCAGACCTTCAAAGAAGAGCTAATTCCAACACTCTTGAAGCTACTCCACAAAATAGAATGGATGGATCTTTACCAAACTCATTCTATGTGGCCACAGTCACTTTGATACCTAAACCTCACAAAGACCCAACAAAGAAAGAGAATTTCAGACCAATTTCTCTTATGAACATTGATGCAAAAAATACTCAATAGAATACTGGCAAACCAAATCCAAGAATATATCAAAGATATCATTCACCATGACCAAGTAGGCTTTATTACAGGCATGCAGGGATGGTTCAATATACAGAAATCCATCAACATAATCCACCATATAAACAAACTGAAAGAAAAACAAAACCACATGATCATCTCCTTAGATGATGTCAAAAAAACATTTGACAAAGTCCAACTCCCATTCATGTTAAAGATTTGGAGAGTTCAGGGATACAAGACATATACCTAAACATAAAAAGGTTTGTATACAGCAAGCCAATAGCCAACATCAAATTTAATGGAGAGAAACTCAAGGACATTTCTCTAAAATCAGGGACCAGACAGGGATGTCCACTTTTTCCATGTCTCTTCAATATAGTTCTTGAAGTTCTGGCTAGAGCAATAAGACAACAACAGGGGATCAAGGGGATCAAGACCCAGAAATGAAGCTACACACATATGGTCACTTGATTTTTTGACAAAGAAGCCAAATCTATTCAATGGAAAAGGGATAGCATCTTCAACAAATGGTTCTGGTCTAACTGGATGTCTACGTGTAGAAAAATGCAATTGGACCCATATTTGTCACCATGCACAAAGGTCAAGTCCAAGTAGATCAAAGACCTCAACATAAACACAGAGACACTAAATCAGTTAGAAGAAAAAGTAGAGAAGAGCCTTGAACTTATTGACACAAGAAACAACTTCTTAAGCAGAACTCCAGCAGCCCAGACTGTAAGGTCAAAAATTAATAAATGGAACCTCATGAGGCTGAGAAGCTACTGTAAACAAAACAAAGTGGCAGCCTACAGACTGGGAAAAGATCTTCACCAACCCTACATTTGACAAAAGACTAATATCTAAATTATGTAAGAAGCTCAAGAAATTAAACACCACCAAACCAAACAACATAATTAAGAAATGGGGCTCAGCTCTTCTGTTGGGATGTGGGCTGAGTAGGAAGGATAGCTACGTGCTTTCTCTGCCTCTCCAAGCTAGCAGTTTTTCATCCCCCCCCAAAAAATGGGGCTCAGAATTAAACAGAATTCTCAACAGAGGAATATTGAATGGCTAAGAAACACTTAAAGAAATGCTCAGTCTCCTTAATCATCAGATAAATGCAAATCAAAAGGATTCTGAGATTCCATATTACACCTATCAGAATGGCTAATATCAAAAACACAAGTTACAGCACATGCTGGCGAGGATGTGGAGAAATGGGAAATGGAAGGATCCAGAGGGTCCTAGAAACCTACAAGTAGACCATCAGTACTGGCAGATCTGGACCCAAGGGGTTCTGCTCAAACTACTGTACCAACCAAGGAGAATGCATACAATAAACATTGAACCTCTATTCAGAACTAGCCAATGGACTGCACATTTTTCACAGTTGTGTGGATACTGGGGACTGACTCCGAAATGAACTCTGGTGTCCCATATTTGACCACTTCCCCTTGGTGAGACACCTGGTGGCTCTCAGAGGAAGGGTAAACAAGCTATCAGGATGAGACATGATCCACTGTGATCTTATTGTTGGGAAGGAGGTCCCCTTCTGTCACAGACCTAGGGAAATGGGAATAGGGTGAAAGAGTGAGGGAGATGGGAATGGGAAGGTACACATAAGGGGATAACAACTGAGGTATAATCTGAATAAATTACCTAAAGAAAAGAAAGAAAGAAAAAAAGAAGAAAAAGAAGAAGGACGTTGTGAATTTGGTATTAATATCAGAAAGTATGCATCTAATGGCATGTAATTTTTAAAGATAAAAATACTAAATTTTATGTATTTGTATGTGCATGTGGGGTTGCACATCACATGTGAGTGCAGTTGCCTACAGAGGCCATAAAAGTGGCTCATATGCCTGGAGCTAGAGTTCCAGGCAATTGAGTAGTGAGCTACCCAATGTTGATGCTGAGAGTGAAACTTAGGTCCTCTGTAAGAGCAATACTCACTCTTAAGAACTGAGCCATCTCTTTAGCCTCTGGACTGCATATCATTAACCACTGTATCATTTCTCACAAAATTCATACAATAGTATCTTTTCCCACTTCTCTGATATCAAACACATGTGTAATACAACAGGAAAGATAAAAATAATTTTAAAGGAAATACAAACTTTGAGACCATATAGATTCATATGTACTGTTATTTATTCATTTCAATTTGAATTTTATAAAACATGTAATTTGATCATATTCTCCCCTTTTCCTAATTCCACTCAGATTAATACCACCTTTCATATCAAAATTACGTGGTACCCATGTGTTGTTTTGTTTTTCATTTTTAACCTATTGAGTCCAATATGTGCTACCATAAATTCTTGTGTCTATAGAAACTATGGGATTTCATTGACATACCAGGGACAATACTCTTTAAAAAGAAACTGACTTCTCCTCTTCCAGTATGTATCAATTACCAATAACCCCTCAGTCAGTGGTGAAACTTTACCCAGTTCCCCTTTCCATGATGAATTTTTTTTCTGGCTTCAATGTGCACTGACCTTATGTATGTAAACACAACTACAGTGCATGAATATGTGCAACTTCCCAGTTAAGTATAAAAAAACAGTCTCTTAGGTTCACCAGCTGCTTCTGCCCTTGAAAGTCTTCGCACATCTCTTCCACAATTATTCCTGTGGCGCTATGGTACAGATGTCCCCTTTATTGCTGAAAATTATTAAGCTTCTTATTGTCTGAACCCTTACAAGTTTGGGATAACTTTGTTAAATCACTGTTTTGGTTAGTTTTTGTCCACTTGAAGCAAACCTAGTATTATCTGGAAAGAAAAAAAATCTCAGTTAAGAAATTGCTTCTTCAGATTGTCCTGTGGGCAATAATAATTGTTGTAGCAAGACCCAGCCCAGTATGGGCACTGCCACACTTGGGTTGCATAAAAAAATTCATACCTAGAAAACAATGGGTATCAAAACAGTAAGCAGAATTTCTCTATGGTATCTATTCAATTCTTGTCTGGCTTTCTCTTGATAACTGACTGAAACCTGTAGCCCATACTGACATTTTTCTTTTAATATTATTCTTGGTCAAATTTTTATTGTAGCAACAACAACAACAACAAAAAGTATGAGAAGCACCATCTACTACAGATAGAAACTTCTCTGATGGAGATTGAGAGGAGCACTAATAAGTGGGTATAATGAGACATCAACTCTCAGTTTCATACTATGTCTTCTTTATACAGTACAAGTAGTGTGTTGTCCAGTAAGGCCTATGATCATTCTTTTCACAGGTTTTTGACCCCTGTAATAGTGTCAAGTAAGGGTTTCATCTTGGTAAGTAGGCCTTAAACTCAGTCAAAGTTGGTTCAGTTCATAATATTCAGGCCACTTCAGCACTAATAGTCTTGTCTTTCCAGGCTGATTATTATTGTCGTTCATAAGGTTCACAGCTGGGCAAATCTGATGACTATATTTTTCCCTTTGGTCGTATGCATAGCATTTTCTATCTCTATGAAAGATATCAAGTAGGGATAGATGTTCTGGACTAGTATCCACCCTATTTCTCCATGTTCTATGATTCAAGTATGTCTTCCCTACTAGAGTATTACTGACAAGTTCTGGAGGATAAATAGAATCATCGTTAGTAGCTTTGTTTTCTTTTCTTTTCTTTTTTCTTTTTCTTTTTTTTTTTTTTGCTCTTTATTTTTTTCTCCTTTATTAATTTATTCTTGTTACATCTCAATGGTTATCCCATCCCTTGTATCCTCCCATTTTTCCCTCCCTCCCATTTTCCCCTTATTCCCCTCCCCTATGACTGTTTCTGAGGGGAATTACCTCCCCCTCTATATGATCATAGGGTATCAAGTCTCTTCTTGGTAACCTGCTGTCCTTCCTCTGAGTGCCACGAAAGCCTTCACTTACCAGGAAACTGAGACAGAGGGGAGGACATTCTAGTGGGACTCTAGATGAGAGAATCATGGGAGAATGGCAAAGTAGAAGGATCCAGAGGGTCCTAGAAGCCTACAAGTAGAACATTATGATAGGCGGATTTGGGCACAGGGGTCCCGCTCAAACTAAGGCACCAGCCAAGGACAATACAGGCGGTAAACCTTAAACCCCTACCCAGATCTAGCCAATGGATAGAACACTCTCCACAGTAGAGTGGAGAGTGGGATATTACTTTCTCACATACCCTGGTGCCTCACCTTTGACCATGTCCCCTGGAGGGGGAGACCCGTTAGTAGCTTTGTAATGACTGATGGCCATGAACCTTCACTGGCCAACAACTGCAAAGAAATAAACCATTCCTGCCACTGGGAGTTTTATTTGTCAGTGTTCTTTATCTAGTAGGATCATTATCACCTGTATAGGATAGCTCTATGTAGATTCCTTGTTACTGTTACTGGTGGTGGTGGTGATGATGGTAGTGGTGGTGGTGTATGTGTGTGCAGACACACGCATGTGTGAGTTTTATGAAGCTGCTACAGCATTAAGTTTCCATATGACTTTCGAATAGTCTTAGAGAGTGAGTTGTCTCTCCCCATATTCCCACTCCTTTATTATCCCCCACGTCATTCAATCATTCCTGCTCCGTCATTTCCCTTTACCCTTAATTGCAGCTACATTTTTTTCTGTTTTATGGAAATTATTTAAGGATACAGAAAACACTATTTTAAAATATTTATTTTATCACAAATTATTTCTAAAGCAGTTGATAGGTGTGGCAACTAAGCTAATTGCTGCAGAATGTGGGCATTCTAGGTATGATAAAAATTAGCAAAGATGTGTGATTCAGTCATGGCAATACATATTAAGTGAAATTGTGAACAAATAATTAACACACAGCATGATTATTTTAAGAAAAGATGTAAACATGATGTTGTTGGTTTATATTGGTAAGGATCACGTGTTATGCATAAAGATTTATGTTGTGATAAAAATTATATATATTTCTCATGGACATGGATATAGCTCTCATCTGTTTTTCAGTAATAAAATAAATAAACTGCCTACTCCCTAAACAACATGATTGCTAACATCACTTTTACTGAAATCATCCACGACTCTTTGAATTATATGCTCCATTCTTATTGTGAATGTAACTTTCTCAAACACCATTTTTTCAAATATATTATTATTTGTAATGGACAGAGGGTCTTAGATACTGGAAATTGAAAGCTACAAAAGATTAGTTGACTCTCCGACTAGGAACTGTACAAAGACCATACCAATGGACATGCCAAAGTGGACAGGGAAAAGCCATAGACCTTTAACCCTACCTAAAAAACTATGGGCAACTAAGGAAAGCAAGGAGCAGGAAAGGAAGGACCACATCAATTAGTTTCCCATGGAAAATAGTCATCTCTGAAACAGTACATACAATTACCATTATACAGGCTGAGTAGGTTATATTTAGGAATATATACATATATACATATATGTATACAATAACAATTAACAGAAAAAGAGGCCATCAATTTAAAGGAGAAGGAGAAAGTTGTTCACAATGGTTTAGAGGGGGGAAAGGGGAATATAGAAATGTAATTATATTGTAATCTCAAAGTTAAGAAACAAATGGTTAAGGTGAAAGATCACAGAAAGCCAAAGATGATAAATGGCCAAAAGCTTTTATTCTAAAGGCAGAAGAGATTCCATAGTCCAAGCCCTTATGATACTTTCAGTCTTTTTTAATCACTTTAGTGGTTGTGTTATAAATCGACAGTATACTTTGACAAGGATTTAGCATACTTAATTTACTAAAATAAATAAAGAGTCTGTATCTGTTTTGACATTCCAGACTGAGATTCTCTACTTATTTCTAACCGGTCCTGAAGTTTTGTTTCCAGTGGTATGCATTCAGGCCCATTTGCTCCCATGGCATGGTGACAGCTTGAACACTTGCATAGATAAGCAGTGGTGGTGAGCTAATGTTCCAATTGAAAACTTTTCCTTTGGGCTTTGACACCTTAGGCATGGTTATCCATTTATTCTGTACTTCTGGAAACATTTTTATGCCAAAACATAATTTTCAATTTATATTTTTTATTTTTTCTACTTATTGTAATTGTTTATTTGGGAAACATTAAATTATTCACTTCCATGAATGTGTTTTAGAAAGAGAAGTGGACTTACCTTGAATGTTTAATCCCAAGTGATTTTCAAATTGTCTCAGTTTTTCCAAATTTAACTCTAGCATTGACTTGGGTTTACAGAAAAGTTCCAACAATAGTACAGAGAGTTGACATATGTCCTGAACTCAGCACTTCAATTACTAACATCTTATATCAGTGAATAATAGTGTTAAACAACTATTAACTAACTTAAAGTTCCTTGTACACCACCTTGTGTCTTTCTGTGTTTAAGCTTCTCACATTTAATCATTACAGTTATTTTTCTTTCTTTTACAAAACTACTTTATAATTAAGATAGAATTACATTATTTTATGCTTCCCTTTTCTCTCTTCATCCTCTTCTGGATATTCTTTCTCCAACCCCTCCCATGATCCTCACTCTTAAATTGATAGCTTCTTATCCCTTGATTAGTATAGTCACACACATATGTGTATATGTGCACAAATATGTAAATACTACCTGCTTACTCTGTTTTTTTTTTTTTTGGTTGTTGTTGGTGTGTATGTGGTTTCAAAGCTGACCACTTTGCATTGAATAATCAATAAGAGATCCATGCCTGGAAGAGGCTAATCCCCTTTCTCCAAGAAGTCATTAACTGCCTAGAGTTCTTTGTCCCACTGCAGGATCCCATAGAGATTTTCCTCTTCCACATAAGCATGTCTGTTGATATTACCACACTTGCTAGTTTTGTTTTAGAACCACTTCTAGGATATACTGTTTTACAGCCAATTTCCTCTCTTCTATGAGATTCCATGAACCATAGATGTAGGATCTGTTATTTAGATGAATGCACTGGGGCTGGGCTCCCCAGGGTCTGCTGATGTCTGTATTATATACAGTTTTGATTTTCTGTGATAATCTCTATCTTCTGTAAAAAGAAACTTCTTTAATGATGTGGTAGCTACATTTTTTTTCAGTAGGTATAAGGATAAGAGTGTGAACATACTTAACAATTATCCTGGTCTAGTATAGTGGCTGTAATGGATTCTCTTCTAAACTTATGACCTCACTGTCACTGGGAAGTTGGATAGGTTTCCAGTACCACTCATGACTGACCTTCTGCTCAGTCGTCTCTAACTCCAACTTGACAGCTATCGGTTGCCACCAACACACGGGTGCGACTTATTTTACACTTAGGTGTATTTTGTTATGCTAGTCATTGTTGTGGTTCATAGGTGTTGCATCGGGCCACAACAGGAGTCAACCCTCAAATACCAAAGAGATGAGATAATCGAAAGCTATACTAACAATCTATGTTTTTTAGGACATTACTCAAGCTATCATCACTAATCATTCAGAAGGAGGTTTCTCATTCCTGGTACTGGAATTTTTTGTCTATGGTTCTTGTAGGGAGCATTGTCATTCCATTAGAACTTATATAATTTAGTTACAGGCTTTAATTTGTTATGTAGACCTGCACTTCTTAGCTCCTATTATACTTGTAATGTTTAATTTTTATCACATTACATTCAATCCCATGACATCAATTTTACCATTTTTATTAAATTTTTAAAAATGCATTCACATTATATCCCTACCATACCACCATCCCTTGTCTCTTCCTGGTCCAGCCCTCCCTTTCTCTTTGCCCCTATCTCTTTCCCCTAGGCCTCAGAAAAGGGGGAGCCCTCCTCCCTTACCAACTGACCCGAGCCTATCAATCTTATCAGGACTGCCTGCATCCTCTTCCTCTGTGGCCTAGCAAGGGCACCCTGACAGAGGGAAGTGATTGAAGAGTACACAACAGAGTCTATAGCCAAGACAGCCCCTGCTCTCCTTACTAGGGACCCACATAGAGACTGAGCTGCTGCCCAATGGCTACATCTGTCCTGGGGGCCTAAGTCCTCTCCATGCATGGTCCTTGGTTGGTAAGTCGGTTTCCACAGACCCCCCTGGGCTCAAATTTGTTGGCTCTGTTGGTCTTCTTGTGGATCTCCTGATCCCTACAGGTCCTGTTATGCCCCACCCTACTCTCCCATAGGACTCCCTGCACTCTGTCCAAAGTTTGGTTGTGAATTTCAACATCTGCTTTAGTCCCCTGCTGGATGGAGTCTGACTGGAAGTCAGAAAGACTGTGTTTTTTTTTTTTAATTTTTTATTAATTTATTCTTGTTACATCCGGAAAGACTTTTTAATCTCAAAGTTCACCCCAAGTTTCATATTACCTCTAGCATACTTAAAAACTGATATACTCAATGTCACCAATTAGGATCAAGTGTTGAAATACGTTAGCCTATGGAGAACATGCTCATTCAAACCACCATAGTGGGTAGGCTTTGCTTCTGATCCACACACTGTCATACTTTAACTACTTGTGTCATTTTAACAATCTGAGTACATTTATTTTTAAAATCTTACCTGTTATGCCACCATAGGTGACTACCACACAGCTTTTATTAGAATCACTTCTAATCCACAACATTACTTAAAGTCCTATCAGAAGAAACCAGTCCTTTCTGCTCTTTCACAGTGCTAACCCTAAAAATTTCACTACAATGAACAGGATCTGTGTTTCCAGAGCTTAATATAAGATGTACAACCACTGAAGCATATTTATGTTTGGAGACTTGGCATCTTTGTTCCCAAGACATTTTATGTGATTCTATAATATTCTAATATTAACAAGGTTTAGTGATCACACTTCCCATTGTTGCTTAGAATCCAGCCTTTTTATCAATAATAACTATTGAACGTTTTCCTTTCTAATAGTTTGAGGTATAATTTGAAACTTGGCCGTCAATGTTTTCTTTAGCAGAGGTCAAAATATAGCTCACTTAAAGCTACTTGGGGATTTTTGTTAAAGGCAGACTCTTGGTAGCCTCAAAGGCATCCTGCTTCTTTTGTGTGAAGTGAGGTCAAGATACCCATCTTTCCAATAAAGATCTAAGGATTCCTATCAAAAGTGAATCTTGAAAATATTGATACAGAGGTCATTTTCCTTATCTCACCCACTGCTTAAAATTACTTATATGCTGGAAACTATTGTACTTTACACTAGTATGAATTTCTTTTTTTTTTTTTCCTATTTCAATTAATTGCATTTGTTTTTTAAGAATTTCATGTTTGTATCTGAAATCTTCTGGCTACTCTATCCCTTACTTTATTTCCCTCTAATCCAGCAGTATATATATATATATATGGATATTGTATCTCCCCACCTCACAGAATCTGATAGTCTCTAATAGATCAACAGTAAGTGACAGCACCCCAGGAACCCCTTTCTCCCCTAAAGCTGAGTGTTGGGCAGATCCTCCTTGTGTGGGTAACAGTACAGCCAGGAGCCATTGCAAAACCTCTGTTTACTGCAAGGAGAAGCTTCTCTCTTTAAGGTTGTGTACCAATCCTAGTTTGGTACCTATTGCTGTGATAAAGGCCATGACCAAGAGCAGGCTGAGTAAGAAAGAGTTTATGTAGACTATATTTCTCCATTGTCATTCAGCATACTGAGTGTGGCCTGGATTAACATCCAACGGTCTGGTCCATCCAGAAGCTGTTTGCTTCTGGATGAGAATGGATGGACCTCTAGACCAAAGGTCCCAAGGTCCAGTGTCTTGCTCTAGGACAGCTTAGAATGCTCAGAGTTAGGTCCCTGGCCTGTGTGCCAGGCCAGGTTCCCTGTCTTACTGGGGAGGTAGAAATTGAGTGTTACAGCTTAGCTATTTTAGAGTGAGACGGCTGGTATCAGATGGCAGTGGAGACTAGAGAGCACCACAAGCCAGTGATGATACCATGTGTTACAGCTCTTTGTGCTATGCTAATAATGGAAAAGGAAGTGGGCAGAAGGGAAGACAGGTCCGGTGAGGCTCAAGCCCATAGACCCTTTACCAGCAGACAGCACCAAGCAGGCAACAATGATGGAGCAGGATCCAGTGGGTGCCAAGGTAGTTCCACCATCACAGGCTGACCAGCAGGTGGCCAGAAGCAGTTTCAGGCCCCTCATAACCCCCCTGCCCCAGAATAAACAGAGTCTTAGACAATCATTGTAGAGAAATGCTGACCATGGGAGAGAGAAAGCTAGTATGCCAGCCAGCCTTTATTTACAAACCTTGGGCACTGGGAAGGGGTTTGAGGGTGAATGTGTCTGATATGCTAGTGCTAGCTATGTCAGAATATTTAATCTACATTCAGCCATATAGTACCTCATTTACATGCAGTAACACAAGGTCTTGTTACATGCAGGAACAAGGAGAAAACAGCACTTAATTATCCTATGTGTGGGGGAATATATTTTAGGTATGATTAAAGATTATTTGCTGGAGGCTAGGATCTCCTGAGGGTAGAGTGGAATACTTCCAGGAATTCCCTGTGCTTGTAGAACCTTTCCTTATCAGGAAAGGGTCAGATGTGAAAGGGTCACAGACCCTTGAGGGGTATGGGACATTCCTTACAGCTGGGGTTACCAGATTAGGTAAAGTAGGAACCCTGCTGAAAAAAAATAGAGTCCACCTTCACAGACTAAGTGTGAAAGGGCTGTATGGAGAAATCAGACTTTGACCTGATCCATCACTCCCACATTCCATCATAGTTCGTCAATTAGAGAAGTCAGGCAAGGAAAGTAGTCTGGAGGCAGGCTAAAACAGAAACGTGGATTAGTCCTGCTTACTGGCATTCTCCTCATGACTTGACCAGTCTACTTTCTTATACCACCCAGGACAGTCCACCCAGAAATCGCACCCACCTCATGGCCTTGGCTCTACCTCATCAATATTAAGCGAAAACATATTGAAAAATTTTACTTATAGGCCAATCTGTTGAGATTCCCTCTTCCCAGATAAGTCAAATTTTGTGCCTAGTTGACAAAAGCTAACCAGCACAGGCTGATGGTACCTTTTGAAAATCAGTATAAAATAGACAATTTAAAAACGATTGCTAATGCCAGTTCTGATTATTTGTTTCAAAGGGTTTTGTTTGTTTCCATCTATGATTTTTTTCCCTCCCTTTTTGAAACCACATAGACGTTTCATTCTCTTGAGGACCCTGTCATACTTAAGTGGTATTGAACACACAAACAAAAAGAAATTTTTTAAAAAGCAATGTTATTTGGCCCTTTTAACTGTTTATATTATATGAGCCTTTAAATAAAACATTTAAAAATACTAGGCCAGTTTCAAGTTTTGATAGACATTTCAACTCAATTCTGACATAATCATGTATCTATATTAAGACTGCAAGGGACTTCAGCTTTTTATTTAAAAATTTCTACCTGTCCGTATGTTTTATATTTAAAACTGAAACATTTTAAAAGGTAACACTTCCAAAGTTATTTTAGGAAGACATTCATTTCAGCTGTTTTCATTTGTAAATAATGCTGAAATGAGTCATATTGCATTTGCAACTTTAGTTGTTTCAATAGCAGGAATGCAAGCTCATTTAGCATGACTTACATGGTAGCTCACATACATATATTCTTATTTAAATTTCATACTTTTCATTGTTTGTATTTGTCAATTCCATATTTTTCTGTGTGTATTAAAACTGAAAGTTTTGCCAAGACGAAAGACAAGTAAATGCAATGAAATATATTAATTATAAGAGAGAATTAATATGCACTGCATATGATTATCTATGGACTTCATTGAGAATTTTGCTTTACATTTTTAATGAATTCTCTTTTTCTCCTTTTGATAAGAATAATTTCAAGAAAGAAAATTAAAATTCTGAGGAGTGCCTGTAGTACTCACTACACAATAGAAAACATCACTCACACACTTCTATCTGGTTTTTCCTCACTTCATGAAGGAAGACATGAACAAAAATTATAACATGAGAGATTGAAACTAACCACTTTACATTCTAGACAAGTTAAGAGGCCACCCACACAGATCCTTATTTCATTTATTTGCTCACTTTAAATTTCAGACAGTGTTTCCTCCTCATAGGATTGTATCTCTTCTAATAACCTGGATTCTAAAGTTACCTGAGCAGATGTGACCTTCAATCTACCTCTCACAATTTTCATACCTTGTCCCTGTTTGTTTGATACTTCTACTGTCTGACACATTACTCTACATTTTTTGAAATGTCTAACTCATTTAACGACATATGTTTTACTTTATTATCTCAGTTATTTTCTCCATGTTTCCTATTTAACTGAGTGTTAAAATTCCCTTGTGCTATTTTCACCAAGCCCATTTATCTTGTTATCATAAAATTCACTTTTCTCCTTCATATTCATTCATCAGGCTTTATTGGTAGCTATTTATTTTATTATTCAAACACCAACTCTGAAGGAATAGAGGCAACAACTTCCTTTTCTTCTATGTCTCTAGCTCCTGGCACAATCCATGGTCAGTCACAGTTCTCATTCATACCAATCATAACCAGGTTAGGAAAAAACTTCAAGTCTCTCAAGAAAAAAATTAAAAAAGATATTAGAAGATAGAAAGGTCACCCATGCTCACGGATGGGTACGATTAACATAATAAAAATAGTCATCTTACCAAAAACAATCTATAGATTCAATGCAGTTTCAATCAAAAACAATCTATAGATTCAATGCAGTTTCAATCAAAAACAATCTATAGATTCAATGCAGTTTCAATCAAAATATGAACGCAATTCTTTACAGACCTTGTGAGAGCAAATCTATGGAAAACACAGAATAAATAAACACAATCCTGAACAATAAAAAATCTTCTTGGGGTGTCTTCAATCCTGATCTCAAGTTATACCACAGAGCAATAGTAATAAAAACTGTTTGGTATTGGCATAGCAACAGACTGCTGGATCAATGTAACCAAACAGAGGACCTAGAAATAAACCCACACATTGATTTCTGATGAAGACGCCAAAAACATACAATGGAAAAAAAGAGCATCTTTAACAAACGGCCTTGATCAACTGGATGTCTGCACGTAGTAAAATGCAAATAGATCCATACTTATCACCTTATACAAAACTCAAGGCCAAGTGGATCAAGGCCCTTAACATAAAACCAGAAACACTAAGAGAAAATGAGGAAGAGTCCTGAACTCATTTGCACAGGCGACAACTTCCTTAACAGAACACCAAGAACTCAGGCTCTTAAAAATGTGAACTCATGAAACTGAAAAGCTTCTACAAAGTAAAGGACACTGTCAATAAAACATTTTGACATCCTATAAGCCTGGAAAAGATCTTCATCAACCTCACATCCAATAGAGGGCTAATATCCAATATAAAGAACTCAGGAAATTAAACACCAACAAAACAAATAATCCAATTAAAAATAGGGTACAGCACAACAGAAACCTGAACAGAAGAATATCGAATGACTGAGAAGCATTTAAAGAAGTTTTCAATTCTTACTCATCAGGGAAATGCAAAAAATCAAAAGGACTCTGAGATCTCATCTTATACCTAACAGAATGACTAAAATCAAAATCTCAAGTGCCAGCACATGTTGGCAAGGATGTGGAGAAAGGGGAACACTCCTCCATTAGTAGTGGGTGTGCAAACTTGTAGAATCACTTTGAAAATCAATCTGACACTTTCTCAGAAAATGGGAGCAGTTCTACCTTAAGACCCAGCTATACTACGCCTGGGCATATACCCAAAAGATGCTCCAGCATACAACAGGGATATTTGCTCAACTATATTCTTAGTGGCACTATTCATAATAACCAGAAGTTAGAAATAACCCAGATGTTCCTCAACCCAAGAATAGATAAAGATACTGTGGTACATCTACATAATGTAATATTACTCAGCTATTAAAAACAAGGAAATCATGAAATTTGCAGGCAAATAGATGGATCTGAACAAGATCATCCTGAATGAGATAAACCAGACCCAGAAGGACATGCATGGCAGATATTAGTCATATAATACAAGATAATCATACTGGAGTCCACAGACCCAAAGAAGCTAAATATCAAGGATGAACCTGAGGAGGATGCTTTATTCTTATCCGGAAGGGCATGTAGAATAGACACTGGAAGTGGCTGAAGTGAGAAAACGGGATAAAGTTTTAACATAGACTTCTCTCTCTCCCTCTCTCTCTCTCTCTCTCTCTCTCTCTCTCTCTCTCTCTCTCTCTCTCTCTCTTCTGCGTTGTGCTCAGTTTTCTGTTTCTACCAATGTACGGCATTGTCTCTCTGCCATGTTATCACTCTAAAACCATGAGATCAAATAAACTCCTCCTTCTATTAGTTGCCTTGATCGTGTTTTTAGGTAACTAATATGTAAGCTGACAAAACTTTCAACCTATGAAAAAAATGAATAAGTTATATATTTATGGTACCTACAATGGATAAGGTCATATGATGCTATAGTGCTCTAATTCCTAAGATGTCACAGGAAGCTTGGATAAATTAAATGATAAACCCAGAGACGTGAACGATATAATAGCCATTCTGATTATCTAGTAGCCAGAATCTAATTGACATTCCTCCAACCCCACACTGTCCACTTGCCACAAGCTAAAAGCCACAAACCACAGATGGCTCCTGGCCATGTGTGCTGATGTCACCTATAATAAATTTCTAATTTTAACTTAAATCTGAAAATGAATGTGATATTCAGCAATTGAAGAAATAACTTGTTTGTACCACCTATTTATGCAGATTTACATTTATAACTGTACATTTAAGAAATATATATGCAAATCAAATAGTAATTTAATATTAGAAATAAAAAGTCTTAGATGCAAAAAATACACTGACTTGAAATCTTCCTATGAGAAAAAAAAATATAACTACCTCATTAACATTACAAATATTGATAACATGTTGAAATAGTATTTGGATATATGTTTAAATAAAGTATTTCATTTAAATTTCTCATTGTTTTGTTTTTCTTATTGCTTTTACTTTTTACAATACAGCTACTAAAGCATTTGAAATGACCCCATGGTTTGCATTATATTTCTATTGAGTAGGATTAGTAGGCTACTTTGAGGAGCCTGTTGCTTGGGAAAGTTATACTTGGTTTAGCCTGGAATTTTGCCACTGCAATGTAAAAAATTAGGCAAAGAGTTGTTACAGTTTTAACTATAATAGTCAGAAATATATGTATCATTATTTGTACAAAAATAGAACCCTGAGGTAATAAATATTCTTGGTGGAATCAAGCGGATAGGTACTTGCTAACTTCTGGAGCATGGGGCCAAAAATGAAGCTACTGTATTTGCCAGCATGTGCTATTGTGCCCTTGTACTCAGAACATCCAATAATCAAAACACAGAAGGAAATAGGAAGAGCAAAGTCACAATTCACTTAATGAAATCTAAGACCATAAAAGTGTATGCCAACACTTGGCTATAATTTTTGAAAAGATATAGACAACTTGTTATCCCTAAAGAATTTCTTAAATGGGCAAATATATGAAAATGACTTTCAGAAACTAAGGAAGATGTCAGAATGCTCCTTTATCCAATAATTACAAGTTTATGAAATAGAGACACAGTGATAGGGACTGAACATGAAAAGCATGTTTGGTTATATTGCTACCCTTGGATACTAGTGACAATTCTGATATTCAAGTATAATTATGATTTGATAAAAAATATACAACTTTGGATGTGGCATTCTGTAATGGTCTCTGTCTGATTCAAAGAGAAGTTTCCTTGATGGTAGTAAACTTATCTATGGCTATAAGGACAAATGTTTAGATTTTTGTTAGTGATTATGGTGGTTTAGGAAAATGGTGATTGTAGATTCTCCTCCAAGACTCATGACTTCACTGGCATTTAATTTGGCTAGGTATCCAGTATCAGGCATGGTTTCCCTCTTATCAAACAGGTCATAAATTAACTAGTTATTCCCAAGGTATACTGCCACTGCTGAACCCTTGATGGCATTTGCTATGCTGGTTATTGTTGCTGTGCTCAGGTATCATGGCTGCTTGAGACTGATGCTTTCTTCTGTATTTTGGAAGCTTGCAATGTGCCTTCTGATACCATGAATGCTAATTCACAGGAAAGAGGCATTCATGTCAGTTCCTGCTTAGCATAGTTTGGGCCCTGTTTCTGGAGTATACATTGATAAAAATCTCACCAAAATGAATGCCTAAACATAAACCAAACAATAACTCCAATAATACCAAAGTGGATAAGGAATGTTCATAAAACCTCAACCCTATACTTAGAATTGCAGTCATCTAAGGGATGCTGAGAATTGAAGAAATAGTCTTCCCCAGGGAAGACTATTGATCATCCAATAGCAAATGATCAGATCTGCAAACACACATACAATAACCTTATATTATTATATTCAGGAATATATATACGTATATATGCAATAACAATTAATTAATAAAACATGATAAATTTGAAAAGAGAAGTACATGGTGGTAGATATGAGGGAGGAAAGGAAAAAATAAATGATGTATTAATTATTAAAAAATGTGTAACTTTGTATTCCCAAAGCACAAATTCCAATCTCTAATATCTATAACATAAAATGTATAAATTTTTGAGAGAATCAAGGCAGGACAGAAATATATCCCTCTAATAATTAATTGCCTGTTTATGGACAATGCTATTTCTGGAATTTATTTTTACCCCCTGCCTGTGCCAGATTAAAGTGTTCTGTCTTTAACATATTATCCTTGCTCTCATCTTCTTAGAAATAAGACTTTTCTTCATTGGTTCCACGTTTTTGATCCAGATAACTGAAGCATTAAAGAAACAAAACATTTAGAAAATTCTCTCTGAGCCAGAGTGGTGGCACACTCCTGGTAATCCCAACACTCAGGGAGGCAGAGGTAGGCTTCTGAGTTTGAGGTCAGCAAAGCCAGGCTAGGGCAGTCAAGGCTACCCAGAGAAACCTTGTCTCAAAACAGAAACAAGCTAATGAAGAAAGAAAGAAAGAAAGAAAGAAAGAAAGAAAGAAAGAAAGAAAGAAGATTCTCTCTAAAGTCCTAGTGAACGTTACTTATTCTTGATTTCTACTTGTATTCTTCAACTTCATATACACGTACAGCACAGGATAGCTACAATACAATACAATATAGGAGAGTCCCAGGATTCAAGAACTGGTGTGACTGGTTAGCTTAAACATGAAGAAATCAAGAATGAAAAGGCATTCTGATTTCTTGCATAAAATGTAGAACTTCTCACTGATTGCTGTCATAGTCCTATATCAGAAGAGGTAATGTAAAAAATATGTTTCATCAGGGCCTAGATAGAATGTATCTATTAGATATATGTTAACAAAAAAAATTCAGAAATACCTGATAATTGGCTGAAATTATTATTATAATCATCTTCTAACTCTGACCCTTCTTTATTGAGTGATTGTTGAATGTCGTCTTATACTTATTTTAAAAATACTCACCTGTCAGAAAAAGCTAAAAACAGGCTCGTTACAGCATCTGGCAGATATTTATCAGGTATGCCAACTAAGACAGATGGGCATTCAAGCTTCAAAAATCTGTTTTTTTTATGTCCTGGAATGAAAATGAATAATAGGTCAAATATTACACTGAGTGGCAATCGCTCTACATTTGAGGATAAAGCAAAGTTTCATTGGAAAAAGTGGCCACTATAATTTTCATTATTTTATATAAACAATAACAGTGGTTAAAGAAAAATGACTTATATGCACACATTGCTTACAACTCCCATCTCCCAGTGATGTGGACATGCCAAAGCACCATAAAATAATCATGAAATTTCTTTATAAGTAAGGGAAGCAAATGCATGTTACATATATAAAAAACAGAGAATATATGACATAATCTCAAAGGTATGAATTATAAATCGGTTCACATCTTTGTCTTTCCAAGTCTGCAGTGGTGCTGCTTTCTCTCAGTTTGCTTTTCTAGTGATTGAGTCTCTGGCTCTACTCTTTAAAACAGTCAAATGCCCTTGCCATTCCTCCACTAGTTTGGAAATCTCTGCTAACCCACCCACTGTTGTTTTGTAAGTTAATGCAGATTTGACATATCTGGAATCATTGCATATCCATTCTTACATTTCCAGAAAGAATGGCAAGATATGTGGCCTCTACTATACTTAAAACACGTGAGCACAGTCACATTAAAGGTTGCAGAAGCAAGGCAAGACTGAGTTTGGGGATCTCAAAAGTCTACTTTTGATAGATCTTCGTAACCTAGTCCATGACAATACCGGTCCAATGATCATTTTTTTGTGAAAACTATAAGTATTATATATTAATAAAAAGTCCCAAGTTGTTTGATTCTCATTCTAAAATATTCTATGTGCACTTTCAAAATACTCCCAGAGTTCCATTTCCAATAAATTTAAATGGCACATATTTTACATTTACTGTTTGGTTTGGTTAACAGGAAAACCACAAGCCCATTCCTCAATTGCTCATTATCTAAGATGAAAAAAAAAAAAAAAAGGCAGAAACTTCATGGATGAAGTGCTGAGGAAGACAGGCTATAAAGCTGTGAAATATGCAAGCTGTGGAGGGATTTTATTTAAAAAAAATCACTCAGTAGATATTCTGGATGTTATAGAATTCCAGCAAAAACTCAGTGCTGCAAAAGCTGGTAAAAGTTTTATAAAAGAGTGAGAACAGCATGGAATAGTGAAGGATTCTCCCATTTGTGAAGTAAAATAGTCAGATTCTTCTGGCAAATGAATGAAGTTTCATATGTCACAAGCATGATGCAATGGTAATCTGACTAAATCAAAGGAAAGCACCGTGGCTGTGGAGGTGGCTGAGTGTAATACTTGCCTGGCCATTATGAGGCCTTGGCTTCTCTCCCAGCACGGCAGTAGAGGCAGAGCTAATCATCTGAGCATGATTTGTCACCATTTACTCATTCTGCAAATCATCAAGGACTAGTCATCACAAGTCTAGGAATTTAGATACGTACAAACACCTCTTCCCAGGGGCAGGAGCAAGTGGAAGGATGGAGACAAATGTGAAACCTGTAGTACAATGATCTTAGTTCAGTAAGAGAAAGCTGAACACAATACTTTGGGACATTTTTCTATGTTTAAATTATTACAAAGACAAATACAAGTGGATACTTTAATAAAGCCTTATTGCAACTGTTGCCGTTAGGTGAATTTAGGTGAATGAGAGAATTCATTATCAAAAACTGGAGTAATCAATAATGCTGCAATCCAGCTAACTGGAACAAAATTTTCTCTCAGGATCTGGTTGAACTCAACAAGAAAGCAAGTGAAATGGGGACAAGAAAAAGGCAAGTAATGCCCATGTTAAGCCTTGACCTAAGTGCCTTTCCGTAGTGAGAAGGAAAGAGGACATAACTCTAAGCTTATAAAGCTCATAGAGTGTTAACTGAGAGCCAGAGATAATTCTGACCCAAGAATATCTTAGGTTCCCAAAGCCTTTGTGATAGCAGCTGCAGCTCCTCAGAGAATCAGCGGCACGTGAGTTCCACTTGCATCAGATGTGAGCCTGCATCACCTTTAGCTTTACAACAACTCATTAAGAGTCATCTTCCCAACTGTAAGGACTTTTCAGTGTCCCTTCATAGTACTTTGACTTTTTAGTTCATGGCACGTTCATCTTCTTTTTCATTATATCTCTCCAATAGCCAAACTTCTGCACTTCACATGTCAAGACGTTTTAAAAACTCTTACTAGACATAGTTCTGTTAACCATTGTAGTTACATCTTTCTCCTAAGTAGCTTTCTAAGACATTTCTCTGGGATATTTCCATTTAAAATAATTCTTATGGCAATGTCTAGGGTATATGTGTTCACATATATGAGCCTAAATAAAATAATAAAAATTTTAAACATGCAATTATGTATGAAAAACCAGACAATTAATTATTTAATTGAACTACTTTAATGTATTAGTTTAAAAGTTTATGCTACAAGATAATATTCATGGGAAGAATAAGTGAATGTGGAAAAGGACACAATTTTGGCAAGAGCAAAAGAAAAAGTTACACTTATAAAACTGATAAAACTCATATGATAATAAAAACAGTTTTGTTCTTATAAACAGATAAAAAGAAGCCAAGAGAACAGAACAGACAGCTCACAGTCAGACTTATGTATTTAGAAACAACCTACAGTAACATTGGTGCTATGAATCAATAAGGAGGGGGAGATTGCTTTGTAGCCAATATTTGTAAAATGCTTACCAGATGAAGGAAAATTTTCTGAAATCCACATATTAATATATCTATTTATTTTTTAAATTTTAATTTACTATAATGTATTCAAATTACATCCCTATTGATATCCCCTTCACTTGTACCTTCCTTTCTTCCCTCTTCAGCCCTGGTCCCCGCCCCTAGGCCTCTGACAGAAGGGGACTTCCTCCTCCACAGTATAACTGTAGCCTATCAGGACTAATCCAGATACCCTACTTCCCCTTCCTCTCTGTGTCCACAAGGCCTCCCCAGCAAGGGGAAGTGATAAAATTGGGGCCACTAGAGTTCATGTCAAAGGCAGTGGCCATTCTCCCTCCAAGTATAGAGAATGAGCTGTCCACTGGCTATATTTGTACAGAGAATCTAGGTTCACTGTAAGCATTGTCCTTGGTTGGTGCAACAGTTTCTGCATGTGCCCCTGAGTCCAGATTTGCTAGCCTTGATGGTCTTCTTATGGGGTTCCTGAACCCTCCGGGTCCTTCCATTCCCCCATTTTTCCATGCCAATCCTAGCACTCCACCCAAAGCCCATCAGTGAATCAGAGCATCTGTCTGGATCCCAGGCTGGGTGTAGTATCTCAGAGGATATCAATGTTGGGCTAATATCTACTTACAAGTGAGTATATGCCATTCATGTCTTTCTCGGTCTGGATACCTCATGTAGAATTATCTTTTCTAATTCCATCCATTGCCTGCCAATTTCAAGATTTCCTTATTTTTAATAGCTGAGTAGTATTCCATTGTATAAATGTACCACCATTTCCTTACCCATTCTTCAGTTGAGAGACACCTAGGTTGCTTCCAGATTCTGACTATTATGAATAAAGCTTTTATGAACATAGTTGAGCAAATGTCCTTGTATCGTGGAACATCTTTTGGGTATATGCCCAGGAGTGGTATAACTGGCTGGGTCTTGAGATAGCACTTTCCTCAATTTTCTGAGAAAGCACCAGATTGATATCCAAAGTGGTTGTACAAGTTTGCACTCTCACCAGCTATGGAGGAGTGTTCCCCTTTTTCCACATCCTCACCAACATGTGCTGTCACTTGAATTTTTTATCTTAGCCATTCTGGTAGGTGTGAGACAGAATCTCAGAGTTGTTTTGATTTGCATTTTCCTGATGACTAGTGATGCTGAGCATTACATGGTTTTTTTGGCCATTAGATGTTCCTCTGTTGTGAATTTTCCTTTTGGCTCTGTGTCCCATTTTTAAATTGGATTATTTAGTTTGGTGGTGCTTAATTCCTTTATATATGTGAAAGATATAAAAATAATTAAATATAAAACACACAAATTCATGATTGTAGTATATAATATAAAGGTTCTCAATAATAAAAATCACATAATTATGTTAATAGGTATTAAGAAAGCCTTTGATAAAATACAATATATTTGAACAATAAAGGCCCTCAAATAATGGGGAAAATACATATCTCAACATTATAGGGTTGGCAAAGTCTGTCATCAGTATCAAAACAAGTGGAGAAAACTTCCAAAAATCCCTATTAAACTCAGGAATAAGACTTGTCTGTGTATTTTCCTGATGTGTGTTTAATATAATATTTGAAGTCTTAGAGAAATAAGACATGAGAAGATGTCCAGTGAGATGGCTCAGCAGGTAAAAGTGATTGCTGCCAAGTCTGGAAAACTGATAAGAGAGAAATCCCTCCCATAATTAGCCCTCTGACTTCCCCATATGTGTCACAGTGCATACACGCACGCGTGTGTGTGTATGCGCGCGCACACACACACACACACACACACACACACACACAATAAAAAGTTAAATAATTAAAGACAAAAGAAGAAAATGCAGATGAAAATAAAAGACAATAAGTGAGTGAATACCCGTGTTCAAAGAATTTGATATAATGCATAAGAGATGCCAAAGCCTATACCAGAAATCTCTTAAAATTTATAAACATTTTAGAAATTACAAAAATTACAAAAATTATTATATAAAAAATTAACATCCTTCATATTTGTCAATTCCAAATTTACTAAATAAGAAAACAGAGAAATTATATCAGTCATAAAGGACTGTAATTTAAATAAAATATCTTCAATTAAGCCAGGCCAAGGAAGTGAATGACATCTATACTTTAGATTTTAAAATACTAAAGAAGTAAATTGAAATTTAAAGAGTATGAAAATGCCATATAGAAACCCAATGCTTTATAAAGTAACTGGAAAAAAATAAGGAAAGGATTTTAAAAGGAAATATACTAATTAGGAATTCAACACTACATCCAGTTGTGATAGAATTTCATGCAATATCCAAATGCCAAGTGAGTAATACCTCTCCATATGTGGTGGCTCCTAAATAAGACAGTGTTGCCATCATGGCCAGGAATATAACTATCTGTAACTCTACTCTAGAGAATCCAATAACTTCTCCTGACCTTTGCAGGCACCATGACCACAGCAACTATGATAAAGAAAAACTTTTAACTGAGGCTAGCTCACACTTTCAGAGGTTTAATACATGATTATCATGCAGCATGCAGGCAGGCATGGTGCTGGAGAAGCCTAGAGTTCTACATTATGATCTACAGGTAGCAGAAGGAGACTGTGTGGCACACTGAGCATAGCTTGAGAATAGGAGACTTCAAAGTCCAACTCACAGTGACACACATGCACCAACAAGGCCACACCTACCCCACCATGGTTATACCTCCAATAATGTCACTCCCTATGGGCCAAACATTCAAACATAAAAGTCTATGGCAGATATAACTATTCAAAGGACCACAGACATGTGTATGTATAAATGCAATCCCTCCCTAACTATATGTAAAAAAAACCTCTTCTATTAGCTGCTTTGGGCAGAAATGTTATCATATCAATGATACAAGTAACTAATATGCATGAATAAATTCTGTAATAATAAATCAAATTAACTTACCTACTAAAACATTCATTATTTCTTTATGGAGAAACTTTAAAACTTCTTTCTTTAAGCTTTATGACTGTACAATTCCTGAGGCTTTTTATCTGGAAATACTTTAGGGACAAATATTCTGAATTGATTCTTGGGTTCTAGAGTTAACTGCCCAATTTGATTAGACTGACCTACAAAGGACCTAGATAGGTAGCTCATTGTAGAGCCCTTGCCAATCATGTATAGAACCTTGGATTCCATTCCAATATCAAAGAAAAGGGAAGGAAATGGAAAGATGACGGAAGGATTGGACTAGGACTGTAAAGGGACAGGAACCCTTTAACCACAATGGATCCCTTTTACCATATGTAATTTGAGTTGATAGTTTTCTTATCTGTGTCTTTGATTTTATCATTGCAGATATTTGAAGCTATTCCTAAAATTCAGCTAACTCCAACATGTCCTTCCCACCAAACCTGCCACCAGTATATGAGCTGGTATTAAGAATCCTCCACATTATCTATCAAGACCCACCATCAATTAGATTTTACATAATTGTGGTGCTACTGTGTCTTAAAACGATCACATATTGTTGCTGTTATCAATTAGGTACTTATTACTGACTCATGAGTGATAATTTTAGGTGTTTATTCTGAAGATCTGCTTTCTAAGAATCCTTTATCACCATAAAACTTATCCCAAGAGTCTTTAGAAGAACATCAAAAATATTCACAGATTCAGAGACAAATAAATATAGTCATTTACTTTGGAAAATAACCTCAGATATTAGTTATAATGTCTGAGAAGTAAGGAGAGGCAAAAAATTAATTTGAATAAATTATAAAAGTAACCAGTACATTCTTATCACCTTTCTAGGAATCTATGGTTATCATGTAGAATGCGGCACATTTTTCACTCAGAGACAGAAGCAGGAACAATTCATTTAAAGACTCCAATTTCTTCATTGATGATGGTCTTGTTCATGCCATTTCTATATCATATGAAATAATTCATGCTGATTATATTTCTGTCGGCAACAAAGATTAAATAGAAGATACAAGATGCAATGTGTTGTCAAGTCACTGATTTGAAAAGGTAGTTGTCTTTCATAATTGATGGAATGAATACAACTTTCAAAGGGATGACCATCAAAACCAAAATGTTTACTGTTACAATAAAATGTATCTGTTCAGTCTAGGAAGGCATTAACTCAAACAAGAGACTGAAACATAATTCAAAGCTACAAGCACTATACTGTGCAGAAGCTAAACTGCTACTTTTTAAACAAAAAACTAAAATAAACTACTCATCCTCATAACCTACATATGTTCCAAGCACTTGTCTATTTGATCCTCTGGGACTTCTCTCCTCCAACTCTTTGTCAACTGTCCCCCCTCCTATCTCCCCTGTCAACTGTCAACTCTTGGGTCCTCCCCCTCTCCAGGAAGAGTCACCTTCTACTTCCTGTCCTTATGACCAGCTGATAGCCTAAACAGTGCTTTATTGTTGTTACATCCACTCAAGACATTCCTCCACAATTTCCCTTGTTAGTCTTATAATAAAAAAACTTTTCCTCCTGAGTGCTGGGATTAAAGGAATGAACCACCCCCCAAAAAAACTTTTTACCTATACATTTATATTATTACACAATATATAATATATGCACACAAGAACCACAAAACCATCATTATATTAATGCTATACTCATAATGTTTTGCTGTCTTCAACCCATTCAAAGACTTGAGAAGTAATAAATTTAATTACGAGAGTAAACAGGAAGTGCAGGTTAACAGCTTCCAAAATGAAAAAAAAATAGGGACACTTTACTGCCTAAACAGTTACTCAAAACTCTCTAATACATCGGAGCATCATCTTCAGCCTCTGGTCCAGTATATCTGACAGATACACTTGTGAAACAGGGACCATTGAAGACTTGCCTACCCAGGCAGAGTTTGTCCATCAACTCCACCTGCATCTAAGCTTGCGCATTTCAGATAGAATTCTGTGTGTGGCAAAAAACAAGGGCATTTTTGTCAAGTGGCTGGTTTGCCACATTTGAAGCCATCTCCATAAGGAGGATCCTCGATGCTCATTACCTTCTTTGAGGCAGGCTGCGTGTTGCCAGGAGTCAAGCTATCTCATTTTCAAAGAATCCTCAAAAACAATAAAAAAAATCTTTCAGTGCCATATTCTGTAGGTCTCTGAGGTTTTGGAAGACTTTATCTAGATATTTTACTTTATCTGTCTATTGCACCTAGGATGTATATTCTTGTGATAAAATCAAATAGTACAATGAATTAAAAATAAACTTATTTTACTTCTATATTCTATACCAATGAATTAAAAATAGCCTTGTGGGTAACAATTAAGGCCTTAAGTTGAAGAGTAAATCCAATAATCTACCTATTGTCCTATCATCTCTATATATTTCTATATTCTCAGAGAAAAATCTATGAGTTCAACCTCGTTCTCTCTCTGAATAAGACCAATGATAACATAAACAATTCCCAATGAAAATAAACATCCACAGCCCAAAACCTTACCTAACCCCCTTCAAGGGAAATAGAACATTGCTCTCTTAAAGCATCTTCTGTCTGATTTGGGACAAATAATACCTATGTATGGGGCCTAAATAAAACCTGGAAAAATGGTTAAACAAGCTAGAGCTAGCATTTGTTGTCCAGTCTCTAAATATTGAGAAATTTAGGCTTAATAAAAGTCCTGTGTGGGACAGTCTGAAATGCTGGACCAACTGGAATCAGGAGCTTTCTTTGAAGCTGTCCTGGGAGCTGTTTTGTTCTGATGATGAACAGTAACTGAACCCCTTGTGGATGGAAGATGAAGAATGCAGAATGTCAGCATCTCAACATGCTGGAGGATGAATCATGTCAGGTCTAATCCAGCATCAGTATCTGGTACTTTTGGTCTGAAAATATATAATTTCTCACAAGAATTATTCAGTTCTAAAACTATAAATGCATGAGTTATGCAGGATGCACAGAACAATTGAGGCTGGTCCTATAGGTTGAATTCATGCATGTATAGACTGACTTAAGTTAACAGTCTCTCATCCAGGTCTGTTTTATTTTGACCTCTTTCAAAGAGGAAATATAACAATACCACTATCAAAGAACATACTATCATTATTTAATTGAAATCAAAACAAGATTGTGTAGTTCTAAATGTCCTCTTCGAGGCTCTATGGCACCTAATGTATAGGCCAGGTCTCTACCTGTGTCCTGAGAAAATGTTTACCATTTTAGAGAAAAGCCAGTTGCCCTGAGCAAAGGAAGAGACTTTAAGCCTTAGATAAACTTATGCATGCCCTAGGCATCTTGTACCTAAGTTTTACATTTATTGAAGATGTTTTTGTCTCATTCCTTCTCTCCATTAGGGAAGGACACTTTCACCTTTTAAACTTCATATAAACTCCCAGTTTCAAGTTTATCCATACCCTAGGCATCTTGTTCCTGGGTTTTTACACTTTTATAAACTCCGGTTTTAGAGTTTATGCATAGCTAAGCATCTTGTACATGGGTTTTTACATTTGTTGTGGGTGGTTTTGTCTCACCCCTTCTCTCCATAGGGGGTGGACACTTCCACCTTTTAAATTAAATGTCCTTCTCTAGGCTCTATGGTGCCTGATGTAGAGACTAGGCTGTTACCTGGCTCCTGAGACAATGTATCCTGTTTTAGAGACAAGCCAGTTGCCCTGAGCAAAAGAAAAGGCGTTATAGTTACTCTTTTAAGTATATGAATTGGAGCCTTTGAGTTTTGGGGACCTACTAAGCTGATGTGTATTTTGTCACCTGTAAGTCCTCCATGTCTTTAAGCATCTGGTGTGACTGCCACCTGTCCCCCATGAAAGTAGCTTACATTTAGAGGGACAAGCTGGACGCCATAGCTGTGATACCTCAACTCAGCATAAAAAGGCTTTTCAACATAGGAGGCACACAGTCTGCATGTCTGTGAAGGAAAAATTTGCTGGTTTAAATCCTAGGCTATTTTTACAAGTAGCTTATCAGCAAGGGGCATCACATCCTATGAGGACCAGGCTAGTCTAGTACTCACAGACATCCACCTCTCTGTTTTTCCATTGTGTTAAGATTAAGGGTGTGTGCCACCTTCACCCTGCACAAATATTTCATCCAGTCAAAATCTACAGAAATCACAAGTAATGCTCAAGAGTTAACAAAAAAATTATAAGTCTTGGGTTAGTTGCACCAATTTAGGCTTCAGTAAGTGAAGCCCTGTCCACCATTCTTTTGAATTTAGTTATTGCTAATTCACATAGGAGGACCCTTTCCAGAGAGAGCTGACAAACACCGGCCCCTAATAAGTTCTGAATTTCAGTGGCTATCAACTCTATAGTACCTTCTTCCCTTCTCATTGTTGGTAACTTAGCCTGGCATCTCTCAGCTTTTTGCCTTTCTCCCTGAACAACAAAAGCCCCCCCAGCAAAAAAAAAAAAAAGCCAAAAAGGTCCAGGAGCCATCTTAAATAGAGACTTAGAGAGGAACCATAGCAGTCTCTATTTTATTATTTGAGTTATCTCTTAAGGTACTACTCCCCCACCACCACCAAACTACAACAAAATATCCTAATTTAAGGGTGTGGATACACTAAATTTGGTGGCCACCAATTTGTTACAATAAAATGTATCTGTTCGGCCTAGGACTGAAACACAATCCAAAGCTGAAAGCACTGTACTGGGTAGAATCTAAACTGCTACTTTTTAAACAATAAACTACTCTAATCCTCCTAACCTACATATATCCCAAGCACTTGCCAATCTGATCCTCTAAGGCTTCTCTCCTCCAACTCTCCATCCACTTTTCCTGTCCTCTCTCCTTTGTCAGCTCTCAACTCTCCAGCACCGCCCCCCCCTCCAGGAAGTCCCACCTTCCACTTCTTGTTCTTCAGCCCAGCTGATTGGTTAATCAGTGCTTTACTGACAAGTGTTACATCCACTCAAGACATTCCTCCACATTCTACATTGTGATTAACAACTAGCAAAATTACAGGGTTTGAAGTAGCAACAAAAATAATTTTATGGTTGAGGGTCACCACAACATGAGGAATTGTATTAAAGAGTTGCAACATGAGGGAAATTCAGAACCAGTGCATTGCATGAAAATGATCATTAAATGACATAAACCTATCACTTAACACCAATAATAGACCAGTAGAAATGCAGATGGTGATCACGAGTGATGCTGCCACAATGAGTTTTGGATATTAAAGATAAATGTTTCAAGGAAAACATTGTGTTTTCCTTGTTTGTGGTATCTTTTTAAAACTATGTTTAAAGGTGCAAAACAAGAAATCAATGACAAAAAAAGACTCACAGAGGCTGAGTGTGTGTGGATGAATTTATGGATTTTGTCCTTTTCTGATTCCTCCGCAGTAAGATTCCACTGCTGACAACCTCCCTACTCTTAATACTTGAAACTTGTAGGACAACCACAAGACCCTTATGTCCATCATCTACCAGTGCCTAAGTTCAAAGTTTACTGATTTGCTCACATTTGAAAATGTAAGAAGACTTGTTCTTTAATAGTATTAAATCACTATATTGCTTTAAATTATAGTTGCTTTTTATAAAGAGGTTAAAAAAGTCAAATGAAAATAATGATTATGTGGTGAGAATTTTAGGCCTTTTAGAAAGCAAGCCAGTAAGAAGTGTATGGTTATTGGAAAACATGGAATGCTAAAGGTGTTTCCAGCACAGGGTGTGTGGAAGCATGTTTTTAACAAGATTAGAGGGTGCATCAAACTCATCTCTTTCTAGTTATCTGCTGCCTGCGCATCCTTAACTTACAATTCTGTTAAAATCCTCTAAGACCAGCAAACTGTTGGCTTATAATATAATTTGGAATTTGGTAGGCACAAGTTAAAATATAGGGAATATTAGAATCAAGTATCTCCTAGATAAAAAAAAAAATGTTATTGGGATACTGCCCTGGTTAGTTTTGGTAGCTTGACATACTTAGAAAGAGAAAAATCACAATTAAAGAATTGCTCCAATCAGAGTGGCCTGTGGACATACTTCTGGGGCATTTCTTTATAACTAATTGATGTAAGAGTGTCCAGCTAACCACGGTCAAGGTCATTCCTAGACAGGTGATCCTGGAACGTATAAGAAAACTGGCAAAGCTAGCATGAGACTCATGCCTGTTGACTGTGTTTCTATGCCATCTCTGCTTCAGTTCCTGCCTCCAGGCTTTAGCCTTGAGGTCCTCCCCTGGTAAACCCTTTCCTCCTCAAGTGGCTTTTGGAAAGTGTTTTATCACACAAACAAAAACCAAACTGGAACAGATAGTCTGATTATGCTTATGCTTATTCAACTGAAAAAAAAAGTAAGTTGTTGTTTTATTCTCTCTTATGTAGAAAAGAAAAATAAAATATTTTATCATATTTCTCACAAAGCTTGATAGTAAGAGTAAGACCTACTTGTTGATCTGGTTGTAGTGACACAGAATGTATACACAATGATTTTACATGAATGAAATTCATAATGCTAACTTTTTACCTTAGAATTTCCTGTTAGAAACAATAACAGAACACAATATATTTGAATTATCACACAGTTTAATACTTACATAAATATTTTTAAATTATGAATTTTACTCAAAATATTAAATTGTCATTTTAAGAGAAATAGTTCGATCACTAATTTTCTTTTGTGCTTTATCTAAACATTTTATTTGACTGCAATTATTTTTTGAGTTGTATTTTGTGATAATGTTTGACTATGACTACATGAAAAGCTGGTCATAGCTTTTATTCATCACTCGAGTCTTCTCCCTTAGAAAAAATACAAGCTATATACATAGTTTTGATCTCTGAACCACAGCAAATACTTTATCTGTGAAAACATTGCTAGTAGTTCAACTAGAAGGACATTCCTGATGATGCTGAAGCCTCTGTTTTTACTACCATGGAATTTCCGAACTGCTGCATGGCTGTCTTTGTGTGTAACTTTTGTTGTCAACAGATGCAGTATTTATAGTGAAGTCTATCACCATTTATTAATGTTATACATTAGAGATATTTGCTGCTCTAAAAATGATATGCTAAAATATGCTAAAGCATTTTAAAGTGCAACAAGAAAAAAATGAGCTGACAATTTATTAATCACATTTCTTGTTTCATAATTGTAGATGATAAATCTTGAATAAAACAATATAAATATATCAATTTGTTTAGCACAATTGTGAAAACCTTTAATGATGACACCTCTAGAATAACTATTTCACTAGATTTTGATCTAAGTTGCAAGAAATTTTTCCACATTTTTCTTTTCTTTTGGAATGTAGGAAAAGTATCTTTTAGTGATAAATCATGTTAGGTGAAAGTAAGAATGGCAATATCCTGGATAGCCATGTGCCCACCATCATGATATACATTGGATATTACAATTAAGTATGTTTTGGAAAGTTTTAACTATTTTTTTGAGCACTCACAAGAGTTTAATTTTAAAAGTATTTATTCACTTTATATCCCAGTCATAGCCCCCTCCCTCCTTTCCTCCCAGTCCTTCCCTCCCATCCTCTTCCCCATGCCCTCTTCCCCATGTCCTCAGAAAAGAGGAGACCTCCCCACAAACCGACCCCAACACATCAAGTTGCATTAGGAATGAGCTCCTTCTCATCCACTGAGGCCAGGCAAGGCAGCCCAGTTAGGGCAAAGCAATCAAAAGCAGGCAACAGAGTCCATGTCATAGACAGGATCCACTGGTTACATGTGTGTAGGGGGTCTAGTTCCAGTCCATGCATGCATGCTTTTTGGTTGGTATTTCCATCTCTGTAAGCTCCCATAGATCTAGGTTAATTGACTCTGTTGGTCTTCTTGCAGCATTCTTGTCACCCTTGGGTCTTTCTACCTTCCCTCCCAGTCCTCCACAGGTCTCCCAAAGCTCTGCCTAATTCTTGGCTGCGAGTCTCAGCATATGATGTGATCAGTAGCTGGGTGGGGCCTCTCAGAGAACAGTGAAGTTAGGCTCTTATCTGTAAACATAGCAGAGAATCTTGTCCGGGCCTGGTTCTCTCCCATGGAGTGGGGCTCAGATTGGGCCAGGCATTGGTTGGTCATTTCCTTGGTATCTACTCTATTTTTATCTCTGTATAACTTGTAGGTAGGTTACATTTTGTTTCACAGGTTTTATAGGTGGATTGGAATTTACCACCCACCACTATAGGTCCTGCCCGGCTAAATGGTGACCTCCTCAGTCTTCATGTCTCCTGGTGTTGGGAGGCTCAGATAGAGACATCCCCATATGCTCCCCTTTAGCTCACCCTGTTGCACATCTCCAGCTTGTCTCTATGATGCCCCCACCTTTGGGTTTTCTGTTTCTATCCAATCTCACAACCTCCACTTGCCACTCTCTCCATATCTGATCCATCCCCTCGTTTCTCCCCCCACACTCTCTCCTGTCTAGTTTCCTCTATACTTCCTCTTTTGGGCGCTCTTTGTTACTTAGCTTCTTTGGGTCTGTAATTCTAGACATGTATGTACCAAATGCAAAGGCACTCAATTTCTTTAATATGATTAGATATAAAACCATTGATTAACCACAACACAGTGATAGTAAGTGACATCAGTACCCAACTGTGGCCAGTAAGTCACATAGACAGAGACCAAAATAAAAATGTAATAAATTAAAAGGACAGAAATGACCTCTACAAAATGTTCCACCCAAACATAATAGACAATTATTGTTCTCAGCAGACCATGGAACAGTCTCCAAAACTGACCATATATTAGGATACAAAGCAAGTATAAACAAACAGAAAAAAAATGAAATAACTACCTGCATTCTATATGACCACAGTGAAATGAAGGTGGGTATCAACAGCAACCAAACCTATAGGAAGTTCAAATACTCATGGAAACTAAACAACATACTAGAATTATAACTGAATCAAGAAGAAAAACAGGAAGGAAAAATTTAAATTCCTAGGATTATGAAAATACAACATACCAAAATCGTTAGGACACAATGAATCTTAAGAGAAAAGTTTACAGCACTTAAATATGTTTCATAAAGACCTTGGCAAAACAAAAACAAACAACACCCTAAAACAATAGATGGGAAAAGAAAATCAAAATAATGGCTAAAATAAATAAAATAGAAATGAAAATATAAAGATTCAAAAAAACTGAGATTGGTTCTTTGAAAAGATTAAGAAAATTGAGAATCGTTTTATCAAATTAACCAACACACACACACATACACAGAGAGAGAGAGAGAGAGAGAGAGAGAGAGAGAGAGAGAGAGAGACAGAAGAGAGAGAGAGAGAGAGAGAGAGAGAGACAGAAGAGAGAGAGAGAGAGAGTGACAGAGAGACACACACACACACACACAGAGAGAGAGAGAGAGAGAGAGAGAGAGAGAGAGAGATCCAATTTATAGAAATAAGAATTAAAAATCAGACATTATCATCATAGGAGTTCCATAATACAATTTTGGGGGCTACTTATGTATACTATCATATCATATGCAAAGAGAGCTACTTTGACTTATTCCTTTACAATTTGTATCCCATTGATCTCCTATAGTTGTCTTATAGTGCTAGCTAAGACTTCAAGTACTATATTGAATAGTTATGGAGAGAGTGGACAGCTTTGTCTTCATTATGATTTTAGTGGAATTGTTTTGAGTTTGTCTCCATTTAATTTGATGCGGTCTATAGGCTTGTAAATTACCTTTATTATGTATATGTATATCCCTTGTATCCTTAAACTCTCTAAAACTTCTATCATGAAGGGGTGTTGGGTTTCATCAGAGGCTTTTTTGGCAACTAATGGGATGATAAAATGCTTTTTTTCCCTTTCAATTTGTTTATATGGTGGATTGCATTGACAGACTTTCATAGGTTGAACCACCCTTGTATCTCTGGCATGAAGCTTACTTGCTCATGGTGGATGATCTTTTTTTTTTTTTAATGTGTTGTTAGATTTGAGTTGTGTTTTATTGAGTATTTTTGTGTCAATGTTAATGAGGAAAATTGGTTTAAAATTCCCTTTCTTTGTTGAGACTCTGTACAGTTAGGGTAACAGAATAACTGGTATTATAAAAATAGTTTGTCAATATTCCTTCTGTTTCTATTTTGTAGAATGATTCGATGAGTATTGGTATTAGACATAGTATTACTCATCGGTTAAAAACAATGACATCACAAAAATTTCAGTCAAATAGAAGGAACTAGAAAAAAATCATCCTAAATGAATAACCAAGACCAAAAAAAAAAAAAAAAAGACAAGCATGGTATGTATTCACTTATAAGTGGATATTGGTTTTAAGGAAAAAGACAATTATGCTACAATCCACAAAGAGACTAAGCAACATGTACATATTATGAGGGTAACCAAAGATCCCGCTGGGAAGAAAAAATAGAATGGATTTCATAGTTGGTCTAGGAGCATGTGGGGTTGGGAACAGGAGGGATCAGTTGGGGGCAGGGGAGGGAGAAAATACTGAGGGAAATAACTGGAATTGGGGGAAGCATTTCAGGGGCAAGGTTCAAACCTAATGCAAAGACTCCTAGCAATAGGGAACATCGAGCCTGAACCAGCCATCTTCTGTAACCAGGAAATGCATCAAGTGGAGGGACTGGAGAATGAATACACCCACAAGCCTTCAACATACAATTTGTTCGGCCTTCAGAGTGTTCTTGGACTGGAGCCTAGTAGAATCATCATCAAAGAGACCAAAGATATTTTATCAAGCAACTGATGGTAGCAGAGGCAGAGTATCACAGCCATACATTAGCTAGAGCTAAGGGAGGAAGAGAGAGGATCAGAGAAAATATAGGGATCATAGTCACCATGAGAACACAACCCACAGAATCAACTGATCTGGACTTGTAAGTCCTTGCAGAGATCAGGGAGCCTGTATGGCTATGGCATAGGTCCTCTGTGTATATGTCACGACTGAGTAACTTGGTGATTTTGTGAGAATCTTAACAGTGGATGCAGAGCTATCCTTGACTCCAATTCCTACTTGTGAGATACTTTTCCTCTTACTGGGTTGCCTTGTCTAGCCTTGATATGATGGTACATGCCTGATCTTACTGCAGCTGGTTATGTCATGTTTGGTTGATGTTGCTGGGAGGCCTGATCTTTTCTGAGGGGAAGATTGATGAGTATGGAGGAGAGGGCAGGTGTGGGGGGGGGCAGCCTGGGAAGAAGGAAGTGCAGTAGTTTGAGCAGAACCCCCCTGGGCCCAGATCCACCTGTCACAATGTTGTTTTTGTAGATTTCTATGACCATCTGTATCCTTCTATTTCCCCATTCTCCTATATATCTTTTACCTTAAGAAAGAAAAATCTTATAGGTTTCTAGGCCCAGGGGTTCTGATCGAACTATGACACCAATCAAGGACAATACATGCAGTAAATATCGAACCCCTTCCCAGATCTAGCCAATGGACTAGATCTCAGACATTCTCCACAGTTGAGTGGAGAGTGGGGACTGACTTTCGCACAACCTCTGGTGCTCCATATTTGACCATGTCCCCTTGATGGGGAGGCCCACTGGTACTCAGAGGAAGGGTAGAAGGTTACCAAGAAGAGACTTTATACCCTATGATCATATACAGAGGTAGGAGGTCCCCCTCAGTCACAGTCATAGGGGAGGGGAGTAAGGGGAAAGCAGGAGGGAGGGAGGAATGGGAGTATACAAGGGATGAGATAACAATTGAGATGTAAGATGAATAAATTAATAATATATATTAATAAAAAAGAAAAAGAAAAGAAAAAATACCCAGATGTAGGGTTGGTGAAGATGTTTTCCAAGTTGGTAGTCTAAAATCCAAAATATATAAAGAACTCAATAAATTAAAAACCACCAAACCAAATAACACAATTGAGAAATGGGTCTCAGAATTAAACAGAGAATTCTCAAAAGAGAAATATCGAATGGCTGAGAAGCACTTAAAGAAATGCTCAATGACTTTAGTCATCAGGGAAATGAAAATCAACACAATTCTGAGATTCCATCTTACATCCATCAGAATGTCTAAGATCAAAAATTAAGACAACACCACATGCTGGTGAGGATGTGGAGAAAGAAGAACACTCCTTCATTGCTGGTGGGAATGCAAACTAGTACAACAACTTTGGAAATCTATCTGGAGCTATCTCAGAAAACTCAGAATTGGGCTTCCTCAAGACCCAGCTATTTCACTCCTTGGAATATACCCAGAAGATGCACCAGCACACAGCAAGGATATATGCTCAATCATGTTCATAGAAGCCTTATTCATAATAGCCGGAACATGGAAACAGTCTAAGTGTCCCTCAGTAGAAGAATGGATAAAGAGACTGTGGTACATTTACACAATGGAGTACTACTCAGCTATTACAAACAATGAATTCCCAAAATTTGTGGACCAATGGATTGAACTACAAATGATCATAATGAGTGAGTTAACCCAGAAGCACAAAGACTCAAATGGTATATGCTCACTTATAACTAGACACTAGCCCAAGGGGCATATCCCATGAAAGTCTTCACCTACCAGGAAAGTAGGGTAGATGTGAGTACATCCAATTGAAACTCTAGGTGAGAGAAGTATTGGAGATGAGGAAATAGAAGAATTCAGAGAGTCCTAGAAACCTACAAGAAGAATACTATGACTGGAGGACCTGGGCCCAGCAGTTCTGCTCTAACTATGGCACCAACCAAGGATAATACATGTAGTAAGCAGCAGACACCTACCCAGATCTAGCCAATGGACACAATTGAGTGGAGAATGGGCTCTGACTTTCACATGAACCCTGGTGCCTCATATTTGACCACGTCCCCTGGATGGGGAGGCCCAGTGACACTCAGAGGAGGATAGCCAACTACTAAGAAGAGACTTGATATGCTAGGATCATATACAAGGGGAGGAGGTCCCACTCAGTCACGGTGGTGGTGGTGGGGGAATAGGGCGAAAGCAGGGGGGAGGGAGGAATGGGAGGATACACAGGATGGGATAACAATTTAGATGTAATATGAATAAATTTATATATATATATATATATATATATATATAAATATTGGACAAATTATGACATTTTAGTATGTACTCTGATTATAGAGCTTAACATGGGTTGTTAAATCTATATCTATATTTACACACACACAAACACACACACACACACACACACATATATATATATATATATATATATATATACATTTGAAATATGAAGATTCATTTTTATAAAACAAAATTGCTTTAATTTTGGTTCAAAATGCCATCAATATAATACAATCATAATATTTACTCTTGTTTATCAATTATTATCTAATGTTTTATTTTATGTATGAAATTATTTTTCTATAAAACCTCATTCCTATTAATTTTTTCTACTTGAGACTTTACAGTTCTTTGGTGAGGTCTTACTCTTGGAGATAAATATTAGTATAGGTATGAAGAAAATGACAAGTGATAGACATTTGTTCAAAAGCAATTGAAAAAACTGAAGTGAATATGAACACAAATGCTACAGGTTGACTATAATATCCAATCAAATTTGAAATGGATACCTAGAAGTTTTAATATTTTTCTTTAATTTAGTGTTACATTTATATATCTGAATTTTTATTATTGGTAAAATGAATACAATTTTCTTTCCATATATACTACTTAACCTATTTTGTTTTTATAACAACACTGTGAACACTATTAACTAACATTTTTATTGAAAAAATTTATACAATATATTTTGATTAGGGTTTCTCTTCCACAATCTCCTTTCAGATCCACGATCTATTTAACCACCCAAGTCAACACTCCTCCCCACAGGACCCCCAACATCTGCTTTAAGCATATGTAGGCTCTTTGCATGTTGCCACAGTCTCTGAATACATAGGTACATGTTCTGTTGGGTCTAGGCTTTGTTTCCTTGGTGTCTTCCATCCCTACTGGCTCTTACCATCTTTCTTCCTTCTCTTCCACTGAGTTCCCTGAGCCTTAAGGGTAGGAATTTATGGAGAATATCCAATTTAGGACTTGGTATTCTGAGGATATTTTAGAAAACAATCTTAAATTCTAGGGAATCTAACAAATTCATGAGAGGAGTTGAAACTAAGGCACAATTGCAATCCAAAGACAACTCACTTTTACCTACAGTCTTTCAGTCCCTCTGTGTTCATTACTTATAAATATTTATAAATGAACATTGATCATTACTCCTCAATTTGAGATGAACCCAGTGGAGTGAAACCAATGGAGGAGTAGGGAAACTTTGTATTCAAGTTCTAACAGCGAATCACTCCTTACAGGGGTTGTTCATTTTATTGGCTTTGTTTTCATGGATTTTCCCTGAGGAGAAACATTTGTAAAAACACAAATGAACTTTATTGTTGGGTCACTTACCTACTCTTCTAATAAATAAGCAGAAGTGACTATTTCAAAAAAATCACACACCATTTAATGTGCTGCTTTTGACACTATCCTCAGGTACCAAAGAGACAGAAAAAGATAAACGTTGAACTCTACATGATTTAAACCCACATTATAAAAATGTTCATTTCCTAGATAAGAAAAGAAAGGAAAGGACACCAGGGTATCACACAAAATGTTATTGGTATTATTGAATAGAAGAAAGGTTTTACCTTGTGATAATGGTATTGTTAGTTAATTGAGTTCCAATCTTTTTGATAAGACTGTAGTATATATATGGAAGAAAAATAAAATTCTTAAAAATAATAATGATGAGGAAAACAAAACATAATTTTTAGTTTTAAATGGTTCACTGTGCTGTTTAAATAAAATTTAAATACTCTTTTACAGAACCTTTAATTTATTTTCTCCCTATTTTACAGAAATAAATACCTCTCTACTTAAGAAATATATTCATGTAAGACTCTGAAATTTTTATCTTAATTAAGACATTAAAAGATAAATGCTTAAGACATGCTAAAGAAAACAACACAAAGAAACATACTTTAAAACATATTTGCTAATGATAGTTGATGTTCTATAATTTTGTCTTATATATTAGTAATTTCCTAAATGATTATTTTCATTTCTTCTTATGTTAGTCTATCCAGATAGACTAACAACTTTTCTTATTATCTTATCTTGTCCCTAACGCATTTTATACATCTCCAAGTTAATTGAGCTTCAGAACAACGTCATGCAAGCAATTCTAATTTGCAGTGGATAATCTGCAGCATGCTTGATGATGTCTCCCTGGAGACAAAGCATCAGGTATTTTTGTCAATCAAATCAAAGTCATCATGTTCCCTTCTAATTTATTATAGGTATTTATGTGTTTACATATGTCTGCAAGGGAGATTTGATTATGAATTATTTACTGTTGTTACTTGCTTGTAATGCACCAATCACCAGATTGAGACCAATTTAGGAATGATGTGTGCAAATTTCCAGATTTAAAAAAAAAATCGTAAGTAATTTATGCGATAAACTAATGACATGATAGGGGTAAGGATTGCTCAACCTAAAGTATTTTCTTCATAGTACTTCAATATCCCAGCAATACTTCAAAATCCAACTATGTATTTTCTTCCTCAGGATATCCTTTAATGATTTTTATTGCTACTAAAAGGCACTTCGTCGGTAACAAATTATTTCTCTGTATACATTTAATTCTTGTCTATATACATTTTCCTATATTAAATTTCCAACAGAATGGGAAACAGGTAAAAAAAAAAGGGTGGTTGATTTGTTTTTCTCTAATAACTCTATTATCCTTAAAAACATTTATAATTACAGTGATCAAAATAGATTTTGATTAATTCATTGACTAAACAGTTCAACAGAGGTTGCATTTAAACTGACCCAAATTCTTAATTTTCTTCCTTTTTGGTATCCTATGCCACACAACTTAGAGGTAAATTCTATCTCCTGGCTTCAATTGCCACGGACAACAGGTAAAACAGTGTCAGTGTAGTAGAATATGTGATTGTTGAATGTTCAGTCCTAAATAAAAGATGGGAGGAAATCTATAAAAACAGTTCTTGGTAGCCTGTTTATCCTTTCTCTCAATGAAAGACTGTGACCATATAATGGGGGAGGAGGTTCCCCTCAGTCACAGACATAGGGAAGAGGAATAGGGTGAGAGTGGGAAGGAGGGAGGAACGGGGGGGGGGGAATACAAGGGATGGGATAACAATTGAGATGTAATCTGAATAAATTAAATAAAATTAAAAATTAAAAAAACAACAGTCTCCTGGAAGTGATGCAGTCTTTTTATTCATTTAGTCACAGAACCTGTCCTGCCTGCAAAAGATACATATAAGATTCTATCAGTGATGGAGGAAGAGCTTGGAAGCCTTCAGCCCTTCCTGAATATCCATTGGTAGTGAGTAGCTGCTAAGGGAAGGTGAGATTTTATACAGAAGTTCAGTCACTATTAAGTTACCCATGGTCCAGTAAATAATCTCCAACTCATGTTCCTGCAAGCAATCCTTATTAAACTCAGTAGACATCTGTCTCTGGCTGGCTGGCTCTCTACACACATGCAAACCCACACACACACAGACGCGCGCACACACACACACACACACACACACACACACACACACACACACACAGTGAGAAATAGAAAGAGACCGAGACAGAGACAGAGACAGAAGGGGGTGAAAGTGCATGAGAGAATAACACGGAAGAGGAATAAGATGAGAGGTTAAATGGATAAAGGGGGAATATTATCAAAATACTTTATATACTTATATAAGATTATCAAATAATAAATTTAAATTGTATCATAAATAGATTGTAAAGTGAATAGGCTTTGTGACTAGCTCCTTCAACTAAGTGTAGTGCATCAGAGACTCAATAATATTCATATATGTCAGCAATTTGTTTACTTATATTACTGTAATAAAAATTACTTCATCTTGGAAAGGAATAATAAGATGAGTTGCTTTAATGTAGTCATATGTCATGTATTGGTCAATTAAATACTAAAAAATGTGTCACCAGCATGAGGATTTAAGTCTATAAAAACAACTTTTCCTAGTTAGTTTTAAACTAGAAGCAGTCACATCAGGGCCCAAGTCTCAAACCTTACATGTGTGCACATCAGTCAAGATCAGTGTAGCACCTCAAGTCGCTAGTAAAGATGCATGAGCAATAAGTTCAGGCTTTTGTGGTCATGAATTACACAATACTTTCGTGGTGATAGGTATTAGTACAAAGACTAATAAATCTTTTCAAGAGAACTTACAAAGTACAGCTATAGGAAAGAATGTATAAAGTTTACTATAAGGGAATGAGGAGATACTTCAGTCAGTAAAGTGTTTCCCAAGTGAACAAAGGGCCTGAGTGCTCTGGCTCAATGGTACGAACCTATAATCCCACTGCTAGGAAGATGGAGGCAGGAGGAACCGTTGACATCCGATGTAGCTAAATTATTGAGCTCCAGATTCTGTGAGTGCCCTTGGGTCCAAAAATAAGATGGAAAAGCTCTGAGAAAGAGATTTACTGTTGTAAACCCCAGCCCTCCACATAAACATAAACATGCACATTTCCCTTCCTCCCTCCCTTCCTCCCTCCCCCCTGCCCTCCCCTCTCTCTTTCCAAATTAAAAAAAAATCTTTAGGATACTTGATAATTTATTCACTTTTTAAATTTGAAGTACACTGTGATAGAAATTGAACTTAGCACTAGAGAAAAACAATAATGAGATACAGTTTCTACATTTAAATAAGGTCAGTGACACTTTAGTATGGTTAGAATATGACACATGCTTTGATAATTTCACAATGTCGCTGGAAGCCATATAATGCTCACCCAACTCAAATTATTCCATCCGTTAAGTTTTTCTTAAGTACATTTGAGATGACAAAAGAATTGTTTTTACTAGATAAAGGTAAATATGAATCTTCTTGAACAAGGTCCAGAGTGCTAGGCTAGCTAAATTAACACACAACATTACAATCCTTTTTAGAAATGATAGGCCTCATATTTTACTTTGCAATTTGTTTTTTAAAAGAATGGCAACTGGAGGAGGTTTCTATATTTTGAGGTTAACTCAAGCCTACATTTGAATACAATGCAGAGGTCAACCCACCATGGGAATCCCAGCCCCAGTGTTTGTATCTACACCACAGATCTTGCATGGATTGATGGCTCAAGAAGCATCATGGAAGAGGGGGTGGGGAGATTCTAATCCATAACACTAGGATGTTTGCCATGTGACTGCCTCTCCTAGAAGGACTAGGTAGATAAAACCTGAATAATCACAACATCAATAGACATGCTAAATCAGAAGATAAAATGTCTGCTAAGACCCCAACAATTCTTACAGAAGAACTACTGGCACTAATGAATGAGAATTAGCCTCCCTGAGGGATGAACTCATGATTAGTTATTCAATACAAAATGATTATCCCTGAATCCATATGTACACAAACAAACAAAATGAACTAAGATTGTACTTGTAGTTGTACATATATGTATGCCTGTGCAGCAAAAATAATTTTTAAAAGTGTCTATCAATTTGAGAACAGCATATGTGGCATTGGTTGGTGGAAGGGAGTAGATGGAGCGAAGAGATGGAAGAAGTCAAGTAAATATATTTTAATTTAAAATTAATTAAAGTGGAAGGAAATATGATAAACCAAGGCAAACAATCACTAATATATGAAGTATGTTTAAAAATAAAATCAAAGGTTCATGGTAAGAAACAGAGGGTGAAAGTTGTGTAGGGAGGTAAAAGGTCCCAGCTTTTGTTTTTTTATTATTAATTTATTCATAATACATCTCAATTGTTATCCCATCCCTTGTATCCTCCCATTCCTTCCTCCCTCCTGCTTTTCCTCTACTCCCCACCCCTATGACTGTGACTGAGGGGGACCTCCTACCTCTGTATATGATCATAGGGTATCAAGTCTCTTCTTGGTAGCCTGCTATCCTTCCCCTGAATGCCACTGGGCCACTCCATCAGGCAGACATGGTCAAATATGGTGCACCACAGTTCATGTGAAAGTCAGTCCCCACTCTCCACTCAACTGTGGAGAATGTCCTGTTCATTGGCTAGATCTGGGAAGGGGTTCAAAGTTTACTGCACATATTGTCCTTGGTTGGTGCCATAGTTTGAGCAGGACCCCTGTGCTTAGATCCACCCAACATGATGTTCTTCTTGTAGGTTTCTAGGAACCTCTGGATCCTTCTATTTCCCCATTCTCCCATACTTCTCTCACCTAGAGTCCCAAAAGGATGTCCTCACATCTATCCCACTTTCCTGGTAGGTGAAGACCTTCATGGGACATGCCTTTTGGCTAGTGCCCAATTATAAGTGAATATATACCATTTGAGTCTTTATGCTTCTGGATTAACTCACTCATTATGATCATTTGTAGTTCAACCCATTGGTCCACAAATTTTGGGAATTCATTGTTTGTAATAGCTGAGTAGTATTCCATAGTATAAATGTACCAGTTTCTTCATCCATTCTTCTACTGAGGGACACTTAGGCCGTTTCCATGTTCTGGCTATTATGAATAAGGCTGCTATGAACATGGTTGAGCATATATCCTTGCTGTGTGCTGGTGCATCTTCTGGGTATATTCCAAGGAGTGAAATAGCTGGGTCTTGAGGAAGCCCTATTCCCAGTTTTCTGAGATAATACCAGATAGATTTCCAAAGTTGTTGTACTAGTTTGCATTCCCAACAATGAAGGAGTGTGCTTTCTCCACATCCTCGCCAGCATGTGATGTCACTTGAATTTTTGATCTTAGCTTTTGTATTAACAGAAGGAAGGGGAAATTAAAACATGCTTTGGTAAGGGGAAAGATAGAATAAGTTTGAATATTACATGAGTGAAGTGTCTCCATTTTGGAGTATATATACAGTATGTTGTAGTCTGGAAATGAGAGGTTTGTGGTGATAGATGAGTAATTCCTACTTCACTATTTATTGTTGGGATAAACACGATAACAGAAACTAACTTGATAAATGAAAGGGCTTATTTTAGCTTAAAAGTTAAAAAAAAAAACAAAAAGGAAAGGACACGACAGCTTCTATATATGGTGGTGGAGAAAGTTTATTGTAGCTAAAAGGAACAGATGCAATGACTTCTGTGGGAGTCCAGAGTGAACATGGCTAGACTGAGTTTGCCCATATTAAGAGAGAAAGGAAGGAAGAGCAAAAGAGGAGCCACTGACAAAGAGGAACAGCCTGAGTCAAAAGATTGGCTAAGAGAATCAGAAGCTAAAGGGTAGACAGAAGGCCAGGTAACCAAGGGGCTGAATCTTACAGGAAAGAGCCACTGGAAGAAGGGCAGGCAAATCCTGGGTTGAGGAGTTTTGAGGTAGAGGGCAGGGTATGCCAGCCATACTTGTAACAGGCAGGGATTAAGGGGTGCTGGAAGAACCTGGTAGCCAGAACCACTTTGATACTTTAAAATAATCACCTCAGTCATTTGTCCTGGGTTTGAGAACTAACAAATTACAGTCCATCATGGAGAGAAGCCAGGGCAGGAATTTAGACAGGAACATGGAGGCAGGAACTGAAGCAGAGAACATGAAAGGATGTTGCTTAGTGACTTGCTCCCCATGACTTGCTGAGCTTGCTTTCTTATATAGCATAGTACCATCTGCCCAGAGGTGATAACATCCACAGTAGTCTGCACCTTCCCACATCAAGAATCAATAAAAAAATATACCCCAATAGAAGTGCCCACAGACAAATATGATAGAGGCGATTCTCTGACTGAAGCTTCCTCTCCCAAGGTATGTCAAGTTGACAAAATCCAACCACCACAGGTAGCAAAATGAGAAAACAGTGAGGACAAATTCATGGAAGAAACACTAATAAAATGTAGAGGATAAGGACACGTTTATGTATGGATATTGATTGATGGTCTCATGAGACTCCAGTGAATATCTCAAAACCAGTAACCACACAGGTGACCCTGGTTAAACTCAGTCTCAAAATAAATTTTAAAATACTAAACCTGTGAAAAACCACATATAGAGAGAAAGAGGAGACAATAGGTATAGGAAGGAGAAAAGAGAGGGTGTGGGGGAAAATAATCAGAATTCATTATATGTATATTTAAAATGGTCAAAGAAAAGTTAAATTATTTTTTAAAGGTGTGAGGATTATTTAAGCAGATTCCATGCCAGGATAAGATCAACCATGAAGAAGGTGGTTAGAGTAGGGTTTATGTGGTTTTTGTTGAATGCAGATGAAATAAAATTGGATGATAAACTTTTCTTCACTATGTAGGCAACTTTTGTTAAACAGTACATTACAAATTGTTCTATTTCACTTAAAAATCAAAAGTAAAATGGTCTAAAAGTTTGAGGCTAAATATATAAATTCTTAAATTATAGGAGCATTAAATGTATAATAAAAATTTTTGTGGCATTTTCTTTATATTGCAGTCCTAGCTAAACCAAAATGGGATGTGTTCTTTGCAGCTGAAATTTCTTGGCAGTTTTGATGGCTGTGGCAGATTGTATTTTCCAAAAATGGTCACAGCAATATTTCCAGTTTTTTAGGCTTCTCCAGCAGAATACTGCTCTGCAGGAGTTGAAGGGTAGTGCTCTGTCTCCTAAACTGAACAAAATGTGACAAAGGAGACTTCCTGAGACCCTGAGATTTAACTTATACCAATGATGGAGTTTCCCTCCAGTCCTGGGAACCCAACACTGCTTATTAAAAAGCATGCAGGACCACAAGGAGAACTTACATGGAGATGTTCTGGCCAACAACCACAACTATGATCTGAGGTGGGAGCCAGCAACAGCATCTAGACATGTTAATATGCCAGCCATCAGAGAATCCCAATCCCAAGTCTTGGTCATGTACCAGACGATGCCAAGAAGAACTGAAATGAGCTATCTCCTATGAGCCCTGCCAGCTCAACATTCTTCACGATGGTTACTGATATCTTAAATTCAGCTCATCTTCTCTAAAGGAATCACTGTCTGGTCCTATTTTTCTAGTTTTGTTCCTTCTTGTAATAAAATATTACCTATGCATTCCCTTCAAGTACAAGATCATAGTTCTCCATATTATTACATATACATGTAACACATATGTTGGGCTTCATTAAAAACTTTTTTTCAAGTGTATTATATGCTTTGATCATTTCCCCCCATACCTTTGCCTTTTCCCCCCTCTAGCAGTTCCTACCTCCAGTCTCTTAGAGTCCTTAAATACTTTCCTTAGTCTTGATTCAAAATGTGCACTAAATAACAGATGTATTTTTTGCTCTAACATTACAGGACGCAGATAGTTAGTTTCACTGTGGTCTTGTCAGTGTACAGAAAAATGATAATCATTCTATAAGCAAAGATACTCTAGTACCTAACTCTTCATAAGCCATTACACAGTGTCTTTCCTTCTACTGTTTTTTGTTGGGATAGAAGGATATATCTTATGATTATGTATGTTTAATTAACTATAAATACTCAGATACTGTTATTTTGAGGTAAGGACTTTCTTGATTCATTTAACAAATAATTACTAGTTTCTCTCAATTTTTAAATCATATGGAATATAAAAATATCAGTGTAGCTTTTTATATGCCTGTAAATTGTTCACTATGTAAGATGTAGAGCCTCATGATTATGAGCCCGATATGTTGTGCTGGAAGAGTAGAAAGTAAATAAGTACAGTAAATTGAGTCAAAAACAAATCAGTAAGTTCACTAGTTATTAAAGTGAAATGAAGCACAATTTAATGGAATATCCAAACTGATACTTTCTTAAGTGGGTGACCTCTAAAGAAGTATCCTAACAAAGTTTAAAATGTATTTAAATCTACTTTCACCCAGCCATCAACTAGTTAGCTATACATCAGCAACATTTTTCATGATAAAAAAAAATGGGCAGCAATTCTACGGCATCAAGATTCTTCATCATGAGCCACCCTGGAGGTATCTAACTATGGCAAAGGGCAAAATCCAATCCCAAGATTTATAGTGTTAAGTGTTTGCAACAATATTTCTTATTAGTGATGTAATCTATGCTCACTGATTTTCGAAATCATTTATTTACCATACTTTACTGATGAAAACAAGTGATAAAGGAAAGAAGAAGCACTGCCAAATATGGTAGTGTGTGTTTAAGGGTCAGAAATTCATCAACAAGCACAGGAAATATGTGTTGTTAAATAAAGTGAAAAACAAAAAGTAGAAATGAAGCATACTGGAAATAAGAACGATAGAGGTTTTACTATTCTAAGTAGTTTCGACTCCAAAGTACAGTCATCAGAGCGATGACTAGAGTCTATAGCACTCAGAGTTAATAAGTCGTTAACTAGAGTTCAACAGTGCTCTATGCATGGGCAGAGAGTTTTAGGAGATGATTATGGATAAAAGGAGGTTGAATCAGTTGCCAGAATCCTTTTTCATGACCCTGTGCATTTACAAAGGCTGTTTCTTCTGCCTGGAATATCTTTACAACCACCTATTTGCCTGTCAATGTTCTATGCCTTTTTCAAGTACCTGCTCAAATCTCAATGATTCTGTGAATCATTGCCTATGAATCACATCAAATTAATCCTTCCAAACTCTCTGATCCATAGCATTTTATTCTTGCCTTGATTATAGCATTGAACGTATTGAATTGTATCTATATTTTCAAAATACTTTTATCCATTGCACAGTGAGCTTCTCAATGGTAGGAAGGCTTTGGATTTTTCAATAAGTTCCATAACATAAAGAACACCACAGGCTCCATAAATGTTTCTTACCCATATGTTTATTAAAGAAATAATGAACAAATACAAAAAGAGAATTAATCATTATACAATGGGCAGAAAGTATGGGAAACAAAAAGATTAAATTGGAATAGATGCTTAAAAGAGTTTTTAGAGTTTGTGAAACCCCAGGAATATTTAGCAATGTCGTTCAATGCACAGTCTGCTAGCTTTGATTTTCTCTATATAAAAGAGATTAATTATAAGAAATAGTTATAAATTGTAATACATTGCTGCTATATTCTTAATAAATATTATATATACACGTGTGTATGTATATATGTATGTGTGTGTGTATGTATGGTTTTTGAGACAAAATCTGATTTACCCTGAACTGGTTACATAGTCAGGAATGACCTTGAACCTTTGACCCTTTTGCGTCTACCTTCCAACTGCTAGGATTGCAAGAATATTCTTATGTGCCTAGAAATGTACTGTTAACACAAAAACAACATAAAATCATTAGTAAACAAGGGAGTTTTGTGGGAGAACATGAGACCAAACCTGGGGAAGTATAGAGAACAAGTAGAAAATTCACTGGGCTTACTTGAGGCACTAATAGAGTGGCTATTCTCTGATGATTCTAAGGTGAAAAAGGGCAAAGGTGCCTTGTTCCACAGGAAGGTCCAGGAGCACCATAATTTGCAAACTCAGTGTTACTGTGCTGTAGAGTACTTTATTGAAAGCTAAGGAACTACAATTGCCATTTCTTAAACAGTAGCAAGCTGATAAAAGCTTTTTTTTTTTAATGAAAAAATTCTATGAGGGCATCTATTCGTGGAAGATAAAATGTAGGTGCTTCAGTGCTAGTTTTACAGGAATGGAACAGCATTTGAAGTTGAAACCTTATGAGATTCACTACTCAAGCTATGTAGCAATGGGTAAGGGAAATATATTTAGGGGCCAGCCAGATGATTCAGTGGCAACAAATGGAATAATACAATAGTAAATATTTTTAATATGCAAGATATTTAACATAGGAGACAAGAATTTAACCCCTAAGTGATGCTATTTCTTTTTATATTATTTAAAAAGTAACAAAATGTTCCTCTTTTAGTAGAGAGATAAAAACACTTGATTTTACCAATAAAAATTTTAGCAAGATATTTCCCATGGTGAAGAAATACTGAAGTAGAAAGTGAAATAAATGCCCTTCTTTGGATATCTGGTAGAATTCTGCACTAAAACCATCTGGCCCTGGACTCATTTTGGTTGGGAGATGTTTAATGACTGCTTCTATTTCCTTAGGGGTTATAGGATTATTTAAATAGTTTAGCTGGTTTTGATTTAGCTTTGGTAAATGGTATCTATCTAAGAATTTGCCTATTTATTTTTGATTCTCCAATTTTGTGGAGTACAGGTTTTTATAATAAGACCTAATAGTTCTTTAGATTTCCTCAGTGTCTGTTGTATTGTTCCCCTTTTCATTTCTGATTTTGTTAATTTTACTGTCTTTCTGCCTTTTAGTTAGTTTGGCCAAGGGCTTGTCTATTTTGTTGATTTTCTCAAAGAGCCAGCTTCTTTGATTCGTTGTATTCTTCTCTTTGTTTTTAATATATTGATTTCAGCCCTGAGTTTGATTATCTGCTGTTATCTACTCCTCTCGTGTGTGTCTAAAGACAAAGAAATGTTAGGGATTTATTACAAAATTAAGCACTATCAATGATTCAGACTAGAATTGTGCAAGGGAAAGTAAAGGCACAAATTGGATCAGCAACAGACCTGGCCCTGAGCAGCAGGGAATGGCTCTCATTTACCTGCTTGCTCACTTATATGACAAACTTTTTCAAATATTATTTACCAGACTCTTGGCTTGGTATTAAGAATTCAATAGTGAAAATAATAATAAACATCCATGCCCAGAGCATATGGCTTTGTGCAAAAATAATTAATATTTAAAGGTTAATACTAAAAAGTAGGCTACTATATATGACTTCATAGTTGTAGAGATAAATATCCCCAGCCTTTTAGATAGTAAGAACTTAGGAATTGATGCTAAAATCTAAAGAAGGAGGGGACAAGATCCAGTGTGAATAGTGCACAGAAAAAAATCTGCATGAGGGGAGCTGTTTGGTGGGGTTTTACTGTATTGAATGACAAAACTGAAAGCTGAGGAAACTTAGGAAATCAATAATGCAATGAACACTTGTTCTTCAAGAAGTTTGCCTGTTTAAACAGATGGTATCCTCAGATCAATATGGAATCAACAGTATTTCATTTTCCTTCTTTCATTGATTTATAACTTAAATACAAGAAGATCTCTGATGTTGAGTATACAACTACAATAATTTAAAGTATCCCTTATAACCATCACTTTGTCCAAGGTAGGAAATATCCACTGCCCCAGACAGTTTCCTCATGTCTCATTCAAGTTAACCTCTCAATGAAATCACTATTCTGACTTTCAATGCCAGAGCTCCATTCTGTATCTTCTAGATTTTATATTTTAGAATATATATATATATATATATATATATATATATATATATATATATACTGTTTTCAATCTTTTTATCTAATTTCTTTTCTTCTTGAGACATGCTTAGTACTGCTAATTCAGAATCACTTTGGGTTACAAAGGGACTACCTCCAGATTATAATGTTAATGTAAAATGTCACAATCAACATACACTTAATATATCTAGGATATTGAACACCTTAATTAGCAATACTATATGTTATAGAATACCAGCATAATAGTCCCTGAAAGTCTGAGGCAGAAGGATGTAGGGTTCATGACCTGCCTGGCATTCTTACCAAGACAACTCAAGGACCTTGCTCCAATGAAATCTAGTTTACTGTACAATGTTGCTTTTCTGTTTTCACAATCTTGTGGCTGACCTGGGTCTGAGGCTCACTCTATCATCATGCAGAATGATAATGCATTGCTAGCCTTGGAGAAAATGAGAATTCAAACTTTCAACTCATGCTCTTCTGCACATAATCTTCTTTTATTATAAGGCCAAAACCATTAAATTATCAAGATTAAGATATAGGGTCATCTGCCTTTTATTATATGCTATGCCAGTCATTGTTTGCTTACTCATTTGTTAATAACTATTCAGTCTTTTCTTTCTTTCTTTCTTTCTTTCTTTCTTTCTTTCTTTCTTTCTTTCCACAACAAGTAAGGAAAAAAAAAAAGTAGAGAGAGACCAGAAGCCATGAATTTGGGAGACAGTGTGGTTGGATGGGTTAATCAGAAGGGGTCGGAGGGAGAAAAGAGAAAAGGGAGAACAATGTAGTCATATTTATTTTGATTCCAAAACAAACAATGAACAAAACAAAACAAGAAAAATATTCTAAAATCAACTTGAGCAGCCTGAGATGATGAAATGAGGGACTCATACTTAAGCCCATGGAAGCCAGAGACATAAGCATGGCAGATCAATGTAGCCACATAATGCTTCTAATTATGTGGAATAAACTAGAAGGTCCCAGAAAGAACAGTACTCAAACTTTTTTGATTGTTTGTTTTGTTTTTAAAAAGTCAAAAAGTGCCATTTTATTCATGAAAAACATATATAATAAATGATTCAAAAGTAAGAAGTATTTATAAACATCTACAAGTTACAACTTACAATTCTAAGAAGTACTTTTCATATGTTGCTTTAAAGTACATTACTGTTACTAGAACTATATAAGCTAAATGTTCATCCTCTTTTGAATGTTACATTTAAAAATGGGATACACTTTAATATATGATTAAGTAACATTTTTAATAATTTACTCCAGATAGTTATATTTCATGTTTAATAATATAAATGTATACGTTAAAAAAGAAACAACGTTTTATAAATTAAAAATACATAAATTTTAAAAATAGACCTTACGCATTGCTAAAAACAAACAAACAAAAAACTAATCCAATAGCCTTCCTAAGCAATATTTTATCTAATTTTTGACAACTCTTTTTGTTATTGTTGTTTTTGTTTGTTTGTTTGTTTATCAAGACAGGGTTTCTCTGTGTAGCCTTGGCTGTACTGGACTCTGAAGACCAAGCTGGCCTTGAACTCAGAGCGATCTGTCTGCCTCTGCCTCCTGAATGCTGGGATTAAAGGTATGTGCCACTTCTTTGTCATCTACTTAGAGATTTAATTTTTTTCTTCCTTTCTTGTCTTTGTGCATATATATGAACTTTTTACTCTGTTGTTTTCCAGATTTTTAAAGGATTGTTTTATATGTGGTCTCTGAGATATTTATTATTTTACTTGCTATGCTCTGAAAATGTAAAACAATGCTTACTTGAGTTATGATGTTAGTTTTATGCTTAGCTTGAAACTAATTTATTGTTTTTTCAGTTTTTTCTTTCTTAACTATGTTTTTATGGACACAATTTGTACTTATTCTAGAACTACTAGACATATGTTTGGTGCATATTTGATATTACAAGAAAATTCCAATCTGTTTGTTCCAAGTGGTTTTTATCACTTTGCTTTTCCACCATCAGAGTTCAGTTTGCACCATATCCTTCCTAGAAGTCAGTGCTTTTTCACTTTAGTAATTCTAGATGACTCAGGTTTGACTTACATGCAATACCTTTGTAGCTAATTATGTAATCTTTACTTCATGGCCTTACTAGTTTTTTCTATATATGTGATAAAGAGTCTGTTCAAGAATGTTAACAGCAGAGTTGAGAGTATTTAAATATGAAAAGCCAAGAATCATTTGTGAGTGAGAAGGTCAAATATAAATGAGAAAAAATAAATAATGTATCAAGACTTCAAAGGTCTTTTGGGAATGTTGGATCAGTAACTGGATTATTTTTCACATCATATTGGGGCTGCAGACAAGCCTCACTTTATTACTGATGATATACCTTTGAGAACATTTGGTATTTTTTGAAAACTATACATCATCCTTTCCTGATTTGGAAACTGCAAATTATTTTGTATTTGTTCTAAAGGTTAGTGTTGTCCTATTTTTAACAGGTACCATGGTGTTCAGAGAGATCCAAAGTAATGCATGTATAAAAAGCAATAAAAATGAGACTGCCTATGTACATTTTTTAAAGTGAAACTAAGTCACTTCTCTGTGTCAAACACCTTCTTCTAAAGGCACAGGATGAGGGGCCGGGGCCCAGTGGTAAAGTCCTTGTAGTGTAAGTATGAGGATCTAGGTTTGAACTCCCAGCACTTGCATTATAAATCCAGGCTTAGAGCTATGGACCTATAATCTCAACAATAGGAATGAAAAGACAGGAGGGTCCTCAGAGTTTGCTAACCAAATTGATGAGCTCCATATTTAATGTTAGACAATATCTCCAAAATATAAGGAAGAACAAAATTGAATTAAAATATCAACCTCTGGCACACAGATGTACCAATGAAAACGTGTGTGCATAAACACACACACACATACACATACACATACACACACACAATGTACATCCTATATACCACATGCACATAAAAACATAGAATGAATATATTAAAATACATGACTGATGTTTAAGAAGACTATATGAAACATGACAGTTACCAGCATTAGGTATATGAATGACCCTCATTGCAAAAGCAAAATATTCAAATGGTAATCTTAGATTTTAATAGCATCTGTATTTTGCACTTGAAAATAGCTGTTTTCTAGCTGGGTGTGGTGGCACACACCTGTAATCCCAGCACTAGGGGAGTCAGAGACAAGTGGATCTCTGTGAGTCTGATGCCGGCCTGGTCTACAAAGTGAGTTCAGAACAGACAGAGCTACACAGAGAAACTCTGATTTGAACAAACAAACAAATGAAATAGCTGTTTTCTAGTAAACATGTGATTATTTATGGGGAATGAAGCAGAGGGTTTGGATTTTTAAATTATCTACAGGGTTTTACTGAAAGTGTAATGAAGTCCTTAACTAGTAGATGTATGCAAAAGACAAGGCAAAGACTTGTCTCCGTTAAAGCTCAGTTTTCTGGGCATGCTTCTTTGAGTCAGGTACTTGTTTATCTACAGTCCAGTATACAACCACTGCCCAGGTGTTATTTGCATTCCTTTCAGCTTCACTGTAGACTGCAAGAAATAAAGTTTCTTGTAAGGACAAAGTTCGGCTGCTTTCTCATTCCTCCCGTCTGTTGCAAAGCTCCTTCTTTAAATCAAATGAATAAAGAAGAGAATTATGGTCTGTATTTTCGGATTGTTAAAGGTTTCTCTGTTTCTGACAGTTTGGCTTTCTTTTGTCATTTTCTCACTTAAATGTTGTAAACTCAGAAAGCGCTAAGCTGAGATGCTTTATGTAGTGTTACACACGCCATAAGACAATATTATTTTACCATGTCAAAGTTGTTTTCACCATTTGGAGCACATCTATCATCAAAACTCAATTAAATGGAGTCTCTCTATCTTCAACTAAAACAAACTGTTTACTTAGATTTTCTCAGTGTTTACTTCACAAGAGGTAGAAGACCCAAATAGTGCAGGAACATAGGTGTCTGGGGATATATCTGGGGTCAAAAAATTTAACCTAAAGAAGCAGGCCATTGAGGGGTGCTGCAACAGGAGACATCCTTTTTTGCCAAGTAAATGGCAGCATTATAATGTTATTCATACCTCACTAGTGTCTGAACAATCCCTCTATTCAACCTGAAAGGGATACATGCTCTTTGTTGCAAAGTATTAAATTTGTCTATTGATCTTAGTGTGTAGGCAGTTTTAAAGGGCGAAACAGGATTGGATAAGGTTTCTTTGTGGAGAAAGAGTTTTGAGACAGTGCAGCAGAAAACTTTCTTGTCTTACTTATTCTGAAAAAAAAAACACTTTTGTTTAAACACTTCAGTTTGAAAGTCAAATTCATTAGATTATAAGTTGACAAAATATGTTCTTCATGGGTTTTTGCTTTAGGTAGGCAAGTAACAAGTAGAAATTTTGACAATTGACTTAATTGTATTTGAAATTTTGTACCTTCCAATTCCTTCCATGGTATTTATAATTTAAACGCTTATTAAAGGCTGGTAAGAACAGATTATAGCAATTGCAGTTACCTGCTTACAGGCTCAGAATCCATGATGCTATTTAGAAGGGGTGCAATTTAAATGTCTATTAAACTCAGCGCTCATTTCTCAACTGCAACAGTGTAACAATTATGTAGAGGCCACTTCTGGGAGATAGCAGAGGTTCACATGAATTTCACCTACGCGTTTGTGGTTAATGTGGTTTAGCAGAGGAGACATGAAGGAGAAGGAAAAGGTTCTCCTGAATAGAAGGACTAGCCTGTGCTAACACACTGCTTCTCTCTGTGCCTCTCTGATGCCTTCAGCATCTCCAAGTTTCTAGTAATGTTTAAATGAAGTGCTGTGGCAGTGCGTGTTAATGAATATTTTGTTTTTTATGAAGGGAAGAAACTAGGTTAGACTATTCAGAACATTGTTATTCATGCTCCTTTGATCTCATGTTTACTAATATTTCTACAAAAATCTTATTCAATCTGGGGAAGTCTTTTCAAGGGAGTGTTATAGAATCCAAAATTCTTAACATTGAGCATCATGTTTTTGCCATGTATACAGATTTTAAGCTAAAAAAAAACAAAAACAAAAAACAAAAACAACAACAACAACAACAACAAAAACAAGTCTCTGTGTGTTTTGGTGACGCATGCAAGGCAGGACACCTTCTGCAGGCACCCTCCTCCTTCACAACCCCGCCAAGATATCAACTCGCCAAGGGCTCTTTTGGGCTCCACGCAGGCCCTGCTCACCAGCGGTCTCCAGCACAGAATCCACACCCTGACTTGATGTTAGAAGCCCTTGACAAACTTCTCTGAGCCTCCTCCCACTGCCACTTTTCTGAGTTAATTGTGTGCAGGCTCCTTCACACCCCCGGCAGAGACTCCCTCTGAGTGGTATTCTTAGCAAATGCCCATATGCACCATGATGCTTTCGGAACTTGACTGCGTCATGCATTCTTTTCTCGGTTTGAGTTCCTTCTTGGTTTGTCATGTCCACTTCACCTTTCACCTGCTGTTACTTGGGGCAGAACGTGTTTTCCTGTCAGCCTCTGGACAGATGCTGCTATGCTGACTCAGAGCGGGAAGTCATTCTGATGGAAAATTCCCTGTTTTCCTGGCAACTTTGAATCCCTTTGAATGTTTTCATTTTAGACTTTGTTTGCTGGATGGCAGCAAACATTTCAGAGTTTCTTCTGCTTCCTAGTAGTCTTCTAGGTCAAAACAAAAACAGAAGGAGTAATATTTCCAAATGTGATTGGCATGACAAAAACTTGTGTGCCTTAGTTACGTGGCAATATTCACAAATCTGTAAAAATTTATTCTGAGGTAGATGTTTGTCTAATTTCATTCTGCCATTTGAGGTCACAGAAGTCCAATGCTGAAGTCTGATGATGTTATTAGACAGAAATTAAACAAACCTCTATTAATTTCTTACATTTTGATGGCTATGTGTCATTTTAAAATTTTTTTTAATTATAATTTTCCTTAAACAGTGGATTTAAATTGGAAATTTTGTATGTGAAATGACTTTTTTGCAAGAAACTTAATATTTTTTCCAAAAATACAAACATTAGAGGAATGAATAAATATTTCATAATCTAGAAAATTGAGAAAGGAAAGTTTTGAATAAAATAACTGTAAAACAGTTTTTCCCCACTTTTGTACTCACAACAGTTGCTGATGGGGAGAGTGCAGACAAGGACTGTTTCACTTTGCCCTGGGTTTTCTTAAAATTGAAATAATTTTCCAGATAAAGAAATTAAACCCATTAGCTCTTGAACCTATGTACCTCTAGTTAATAAACCCAGTTTCTGGCAATTAATAATCAACCAAGATACACTTCTCTTCAGTAGTTTTATTCTCAGTGTGGACTTAGAATCCTCTCTAACAGATAACAGAGTTTTGCATAAGTCGTATTTTGATGTATTTCAGCACCTCTCTGCTCACTGGAAAAAGTTTCAGTTAGGCTAGTGATGACTCATACAGTCATGGCACATGAAGATTGTACTTAAAATAAGAGATGATATATCAGTGTGATTGAGTAGTGGAGTAGCTTCTTTAAAAAATGATAGACATGAAAGCAACAAGTGTCAAAAAATGATCCTCACAGGGAAAATAACCATGGCTGACGAAATCTGTTAGCCTTTCACAGGATTTCAAGTACTGGCTATTGACTTCTAATCTTCATAAAACCTCCTGTTTCTTGGGTATTTGCCATGCCTTGTGATCTACAGCTTCTCACCATAATGATGCAACAAGTAAGTAGGTATGCTTAGCCTCACTCTGTAGGTGAATAAACAGAGGTCCAGGTTATTCACACAGTCAGTAACAAGTGATAGACTTGATATTTAAAACCATATGACTTTCAAATTAAACCTTAATTCTTTATTTCTGTGACACCTGTTTAATATTATTCTCTCCAATATTACCACTTTACACTTGATCTTAGCCAAAAGACTGAGAAGTGACTATTACCACTTTTAAAATAGTGTTTAAGTATATCAATGATGTTCTATACATTATCAGACACTAAACACACTTGGTAGCTCAAGCAATGTGCATAGCAACTACATAAAGGTAGGCACTGTTAGTTACATTTTCTTTTGTGGATAGCAAAACCTAGAAATGTAAAATCTTGACCTCAGGATCACTTATGAAAAACTCAAAGTATGAAGGTTTTCAGCATGAATGATTGTCTTCATCTGATACCCTGTTCTGCTTCTAATGAGCTTGTTTTGCCACAATACTTATATGTACACGCATATGTTTTCTGTCTGTATTGGTTAGGAAAGCAAGTGATATGTATGAAAACTGAATCCAAAAGATCAGTGCCTTTAACAGAAACTTATTTCTTACATGAGTTTGCCCAAGTCCAGCTGTGGAGATGAACAACTATTTTTCGTTTGTTTGTTTGTTTGTTTCGTGTGTGTGTGTGTGTGTGTGTGTGTGTGTGTGTGTGTGTGTGTGTGTGTGTGAAGGAAGCTACACAGAATATATAGGAAACGGTTGCTTCAATTGACGGCCCAATAAAAATTCATACACAAGATGACAGAGCACAATCATTTATTCTTGACTCTGAATGTGCTTGACAAGATTAGCTCCTGGTTAGTAGAAATGAGAATGGGAATTATTGTTTGTTTGGTTTTGTTTTGTTTCAGGACAGGGTTCTCTGTGTAGCCTTGGCTGTCCTGGACTCACTTTGTAGACCATGCTGGCCTTGAACTCACAGAGATCTGCCTTCCTCTGCCTCCCTTAGTGCTGGGATTACAGGCATGTGCCACCATGCCTGGCTTGAGAAAGGAAACTTTTGAATAAAATAATTGTAAAAAAAACTTTCCTATTTTCATAATCACAGCAGTTTTGATGGAGAGAGCATAGACATGGGTTGCATCACTTTGTTCTAGGGTTTCTTCGAATTGAAGTAACTTTAGATATAAGAAAACTAAAACCTCAGAGACATAGAGAATGTGGTATTTAAAGACATTTCTATTATTTTAAGGATTGATTGACAATAAGATAGGTAACACTTCCACAAAGATATGAGCATCAAAGAACCTCCTTATGGAGATGGCTTGAAATGTGGCAGATCAGCCACTGGGCAATATGTCCTCATTTCTGCTACAGACAGAATTCTGCCTAAAAATGGGCAAGCTTGGATGCAGGCAGAGTCGAAGGCCAAACTCTGCCAAGACAGAGTACACAAGTCCTCAGTAGTTCCTGCCTATCAAATATGTCTGGCAGATATATTGGGCCAGAAGGCTGAAGATGATGCTCCAACGTTAGAGAGAATTTTGGCTGTTCAGTCAGCAAACCATCTCTGACATCTCATTTGGAAAGCTACTAACCTGCACTTCCTGTATACTCAGGTAATTAATTGTATTCCGTCTCAAGTCCCTGATGGGGTTGAAGACCAGATAGCTTAGTTTTACAATTAAGCTTAATTGTTTAGGCGTTAAGATGTTTTTAGGTCTAAATAGATGTTCAAGTTGATAATGACAAGATATGCTGCATATTGATTTACATTCAGAATTTTTGACTCATCAAAATAGGAAAGATGTTTTCTTCAAGGCTGCGAAATACAAATAGACAAAACACTGAGAATGTAACATTTATTTAATTCCTGATTATTTCATGGTTCTTCTTGCTGTAGAGAGTTTATTGTGTATATGTGTAATAATATAAATGTATATGTAAAGATATTTAATAAAAAAGTTGAAAAAGAAAATTAAACCCACAAGTTCTTGAACCTATCTATGTATGTACTTCAAGATACACAAGGTGAAAGAGTGACTTTTAAGAGAACTGGACAATAAAAATATTTCATGGGCTAAATGTTAGTGTCCTGCTTCAGTCTGCCTACATGTGATGTCATTGCTTTCCTGCCATGGGCCATATAAAAAAAGACAAACCCTCAACCTACACTCTCTCTCTCTCTCTCTCTCTCTCTCTCTCTCTCTCTCTCTCTCTCTTTCTCTCTCTCTCTTTCTCTTTCTCTCTTCCCATCATTGGCTCTCTCTGGGGTGCCCTTCTCCCTTTCCTTCTCTCCTCATGCTCATTTAATAATCTCCTATATAACAGAATATCTGGTGTCTGGTACCTTATTATCTTCTTATCTTATTGCTTTTTTTTTATTAATCATAAAATTGATGGCCCATACTGGGATTGAACCCACGACCTCTGTTCTTCTGTAACCTGGCAACATTTCAGCTTTTTGACCTCTATCACCACCCTACTGTCATCAGGAAGTAGTTAAGACGATTACGATTACTTTGCACCTATCCATAGCAGAAAGCTGATATGGTTGCTCCAGACCAGGGACAAACAGCCAAGGGTTTTCCCAGCACTCCTCAGTCCCTATCTGCTGCAGGACATGGCTAACATAGCCTGCCCTGTACCTTGAATTTTCACAACAGAGCTTTTCCTTCCCCTTCACTGTACAATTTTGACATTTTGTTGCTATTGCTTTTCTCCCTTACTAACATTATATACTTTAACTTACCTTATATAAAAACAATCCAATGTTCTTCATTTTTTAATTTAGGAGACGGTAGGAATGTTAGAGTTCTGCTTCATTCTACCTACCTGTGATGTCACTGCTTCCCTGCCACCGGGGCATGGCCCTGCCTAGGGCCGTATAAAAGGACAAACCCTCCATGTACTCTATCTATCTATCTATCTATCTCCTCACTCTCCTGTCTCTGTCTCTGTCTCTGTCTCTGTCTCTGTCTCTGTCTCTGTCTCTGTCTCTGTCTCTCTCTGGAGTACCCTTCCCTCTCCCCCCCCCCCCATGCTAATTTAACAAACTCCTCTACAACATAATATCTGGTGTATCTGCCGCATGGTATCTCCTATTGTCTTATTATCTTGTTGCCTTATATCATTTTTTAATTTAATCATAACACTAATTGCATATAGGGTCATATTATAAGAGAGAAAATAGACATTAAAATTAACTATTGCCCATGACAAACCCAAAACATCTTACAAGTTTTCAAAAATATATCTTATGTGTGTGTGTATGTGTGTGTGTGTGTTCGTGCGCATGCACGCACACACATGCACATGAGTGTACCTGTATGCACTTTGTAAAGGTTAAGATGAATGAATTGGTTGCTCACTTGCCACATGGAGTTCTGAGTTTAATTTCTTGCACTGCATGTTACCAGGGATGCTAAGTCATACTTGTAATCTTTGGTATTCTGAAAATAGAAATAGGAAGACTAGGAATTCAAAGCCTGACTCAGATACATAGAGAGTTCAAGACCAGCTTAAGAAAAAAGAAAGGAAAGGAAAGAAGGAAGGAAGAAAAAAATAAATGAATGAAAGAAGGAATAAAGAAAATCAAAACTTACAAAATTACATGTCTACAATGTTACTTAAAATAGGATAGATAAAAATAAATTATACAACAATAGAAAATATAAAATGAATTAAATATGCTCTCTGCACAAGGACTTTTATATACTGTAAAATAAGATGTTGCATGTTGTAGTATATGTTGCAAGGGAAAAATTTTAAATCATAAAATAGTATCATCAACTGATATTTTATAAAATATTTTATTTTTATACCAAAGGCAAACATTTTAAAATGATCAAAATATTGAAATCTGTCTTTTCTGTAAAATAAAACATAATGAATTAAAACAAAAACTAACACATCATAGTAGGGCAAACCAAACAAACAAAAGGAAAAGAGCCAAAGAGAAACACAAGAAACAGAGATCCACTTGGTAACACACTCAGGAATTCCATGAAAATACTAAACTGGAAGCCATAATATATATTAAAAGGACCTAGTACAGACATATGCAGGCCCTGCACTTTCTTCCTCAGTCTCTGATTCCCTTCATATGAGCTTTGAACATATTGCTTTAGAGGGCTTTGTTTTCTTGTTATCTCCATCCTCTCTGGCTCTTATACTCTTTCTGCCTCCTCTTCTGCAGGGTTCACTGAGCCCAGAGGGAAGGGATTTGATGGATAAATCTCATTTAAGATTCAGTGTTCCAAGGTACCTTATTCTCTGTACAATGTCTTCCTGTGGTCTCTGTGTTTGTTCTCAGTGGCTGCCGGAGGAAAGCTTTTCTGATGATGGTTAAGCAAGGCACTGATATTGTGATCATCCAAACAAAAACAAAACCAGAAAATGCTGGAGCTAACTGGCCATTCAAACAAATGGAGCTAGCAGATATTTACAGAATTTTTCATCCTAACAAAAATGGATATGCCTTCTCAACACACCATGAAACTTTCTCCTAAATTAGACACATACCCAGACACAAAGCAAGTCCCAGCAGTACAAGAAAATTGCAAGAACTTTCTGCAATCTATCAGATTAAAGCTGAATATCAACAACAAGAACAGAAAGCTTAAAATTTCATAGAAACTGAACAACTCACTATTCATGAAAAATGGGGTCAAGATAGAATATAACAAAGAAATGAAAGACTTTCTAATACTGAATGAAAATGAATGCCCAACATAGTCAAACTCAGGCAACACAATGAAGGTGGTTCTAAGTGGCAAATTCATAGCACTAAGACCCTACATTTAAAAAATAATGGAGAGAACAGCTAGACAATGGAGACACACAATGGGATTAGGTGCTTTAATCCCGGCACGTGGGAGGCAGGGGTAGGTGGATCTCTGTGAGTTTGCAGCCAGCCTGCTCTGTAAAAGAGTGAGTTCCAGAACAGGCAAATCTGTGCAGAGATTCCCTGCCTCAGAAAAAAAAAATTGGATAGGTCTCAACTAGTAAATTAGAACACCGGTAAGCTCTAGAACAAAAAAGAGAAATCACACACAAAAGGAGTAGAATGTAAGAAATAATCAAACATAAGTGTGTAACCAATTAATGGAAACAAGCACCCAAACAAAAAAGATCCAAAGAATCAATGAAACGGAATGTGAATTCTTCTGGAAAAATCAGTAAGACAAACAAACCATTATCTCAATTAACTAAATGCCAGAGCGAATATCCAAATTAACAAAATTAGAGATGAAAAGTGGAGCATAACAACAGACACCAAATACAAGGAATCATAAAGACAGACTTTAAAAATCTGTACTTAACCATATTGGAAAATCTAAAAGGCGAATAATTTTCTCAATCAGATGCGTACCACTTAACAATGTTAAATCAAGATCAGAAAATCAATGCTAACAGATTTATAACTCCTAATGAAATATAGTAAATAATTAAAATTCAACCAACCGGGAAAAAAAAACTCAGGGCCAGATCATGTTAAGACAGAATTATACCAGACTTTTAAAGAGATGTTAAGGCCAATACTCCTCAAATTACTCTACAAACTAAAAATGGAAGTAACATTGTCCAGTTCATTTTCTGAGGCCGTAGTTACCCTGATACTCAAACCACATAAACACCCAACAGAGAAACAGGATTAATTAAAAGCCAGTTTTCCTTGTGAGCATTGATGCAAAAATTCTCAATGAGGTACTTACAAACTGAATCCAAGAACACATTGGAAAGATCATCCACCATGGTCAAGTAGGCTTCATCCCAGAGACCTTTGCACTGTTTTACTTTAAGCTCTGTGGGTTCTCCTGAACTATGAGAAGTCTCCCAACAATTCTAGCAGTTTCCCTGAGAATGTGGCAATGCTTATTCACTGTGTATTAAGGCAAAGATCTTCACAGCTCTTATTTCAATGGGAAATTATTAACAAAACATATACTAATATATGAAAAAATAGACAACTCTGGATTATTATAAAACCAAATTATAAGACAGTTTTAAGACTGTTAGAGTATGCTATTAGTTTAACAGTAGTAATTCGATTTTTTTCAGTGTATACAAAAATTTATTTTGTTCTGTTACAAAATACTCAATAATGAGTAATTTATAAAGGGAGTGAGTTGATTTCTTTTTTAAAATTTTATTTAATTAACTTATTCAGATTACAACTCAGTTGCTATCCCATCACTTGTATACTCCCGTTCCTCCCTCCCTCTCACTTTCACCATATTCCCCTCCCCTATTCCTCCTCTAAGACCAAGGGGGACCCCCTCCCCCACTATATGGTCATAGGCTGTCAAGTCTCATCTTGGTAGCCTCCTTATTCTTTCTTTGATTGCCATCAGGCCTCCCCACCAAGGGGAGGTGGTCAAATATGGGGCACCAGAGTTCATGTCAGAGTCAGTCCCTGGTCTCCACTTAACTGTGGAGAATGTCCTGTCCATTGGCTAGATCAGAGTACGGGTTCGATGTTTACTACTTGTATTGTCCTTGTTAGTGCAATAGTTTGAGCAGACCCCCCTGGGCCCTGATCCACTCACTCATCACGATGTTCTTCTTGTAGGTTTCTAGGACCCTCTGAGTCCTTCTATTTCCCCATCTCCTATATTTGTCTTACCTAGAGTCCCAGTAGGATGCCCTCATATCTATCCCAATCTCCTGGTAAGTGAAGACTTTCGTGGGACAGGAGAGAAATTCAATTTTAAATTCAAGCTAAAAGACATATTTAGAGATTGACTAATAAAATTTTTAAAAGATCCAACATTGATTACATTGGGAGTTTAAGCAGCAGAGGAGAACTTCCCTTTTTAAAAAATCCCTAAAAATTAAAATAAACAAAGTATAAGTGAGTAAAATGATTTAAATTACCATATCAATTGTTTGTTTGTGTAGATGCTGTCAGAGTTTTTAAAAGAGTTTGGGAATGGCTTTTTTTCTTACATATATTTATTTTACAGTTTTATTTACATTTCCTAGCCTGGCAGCCCTTTCATCATAGATTTGTGAGACACTTTTTTCTATGTATTTGAAAAAAAAAACCCACAAGCAAAGCTGTTGTTTTTTTGTTACAGACAAAAGAAAAAATACTCAATTGGTTTTCAAATCTGATCATTAAAAAGAAACAGATTAAAAATACATAGCTTGCATGTAGAAAAAATTTTTTATATAATCTAAAATCAGATATGTCCTATAGATATCAATAACAGCTATACAAATGTGTACATGGTTGTGAATGTATGCAAATTGATGTATGCATAAATATGCATGTAAAATGCATATTGAGAGCTATATATTTTTATGGCTTAAAAGTAGATACCCATAACTTTAGCCTTCCTGGAAAATTGTGCATTATAAAAATGCATTGTTTGAACATAAAAAAAAAATACAGGGTACACAGTGCTCTGAAAATCCCTTATCCTGAGACAAACAGTTCTAATGTCTTTTGTGAACAATGCCATAGAAAAGATATCAGCCTAAAGAAACATTCTATCATCTTGACAGTATAGAAAATTTACTTGTTGGGAAACATATTTACAAAATATAAAAATATCAAAGTCTGTCAACCTTCTTTGGGAATCAGAGAAAAATAAGACTCGGTCTTTGTACTATATGAGCAGCTTCCTATTCTAAGCTCATAGGCCACATCTTTCTCTAACATGATGATACGATGAGAGTGCTGTCCACATCACTTTGTAAAACAGACAAAACAGAGTTCAGATAATAGTCCTGAGTACCAACATTTCCACATTTATATTTTAATAAAAAGCTTCGCCCGGTTATTCAAAGTGCTTTGTTTTCTGTTGTGAATAACTGAGGTAATAAACACAATATTCATGCTGACTCGGAGCTCTTCTGTGCTACCTTCCAGTCTGGTTGTAAAAAAGCAAGGCAGTTACGAGTGCGCTAAACTCATGCATTTGCTAACTTGGTTCAATGGATGCTGCTGCCTGGAATGATCACTTTGAATTGAAATATGTTAACTGCAGTTAAAGTTTTAAAACAGAAGTGTTTTTCGGGCGAGGTGAACACATGACAACAGAAATTCCATAGTTGTAAATCTCATAAGTTAATAATTGTATGTTAAAACAGTATCAAGCACCAGCCGAACTTCAGTGTTTTTGCATTAAACATGAACTAGGTTACTGTATAATTTTGACATATGACATCTCATTTCAAAAATTATTTTCCATAGGCAGTTATTTATACTCTGAAACATTTTAATTTCTTGAATTAAAGGATGCAATGTAGGTAAAGATATTCCTATATTTTCAAGTTCTCTTTTGATTGGTAAGGGACAGTGCAAGCCCATCTGTTTTGCAGCAAAGAAAGCCCCAAACCATCTGTGTAGAACCACATGCCAGCTAAAACACAGGGATATGCACAGTTTTTTTGTTATGAAAAATTTTGCAGAATTTTTTTCTGTATTAGTGTGAATAAATTAGCAACAACTAAATTAAAGAAATCTTTGGAGAACATATTAACTTTCTAGTGCCTACAGTAAATTATATCTATTTAGAATTTATGGAGCTTGTGTTGTCCCATATGAATTTTTCCTTACTGTTTTGAAATTGATACTGAAAATTCATCTCTGTCTCCAAAATAAACAGCTTCATTGTTAATAATGTAAGTTGATTTTTCTAAAATTGTTTCAGATTGAGCAATTCATCAATGTTCAATGTTAATAATTGCTGGATGTTGTTCATAGCAATATAGTTAAATCTATATACATTGCAATATTTGCACATCATCTAGTAAATGAGACTAGGTTATGGCACTTTTTTAAAAAAAACTTTTGTTTTTTTCCTTTTCTACTAGAGTAAGTCTGCTAAACTAATTTTAGATTCTGCCAGAAAGATTTGATATGTAAATCATTGCTTTCTCTTCAGGAGTAAATAAGAATATTGAGTGATAAATTTAATGTTAATCAATTTTTATAGTTATGTTTCTGGGCAATTATTTTAATATATTTAAAGTACTTCTAGGTTGAAAATACTTTACAAAACAGTCAATAATGGACTTTTTGCCTAAACAGCATTAGCAATCTGAATCTCTTTTTCCAAAAATCAGAGAAATATATACAGGCCAGTAATCTCCCCAAACATTTGAAATATCAAATTTTCTGATCTTCTAGCAAGTCTTTTATCTTCAGTCTACATTAGTTTATGTGTGATTGCTATTTGATGAGTTAGGAAATTACAAACAGAAGAGCTATGCAAACACATATTAGCTCCTAATGCAGAGTGAGTATTAATGAAATATGTCACTCTCTAAGGGAGACCTTTCCTGCTACGTTTTACGTTGGTGTTGAAAATGCTTATTATCTGTTTAAAAAACATTAAAAGCTTTAAATTCAAGCAGCTCATTTTTCATTTTGTTAATTGCATAACATACTAATGCTGTACTGGGTTGTTTTTTTTTCAGTGGTATAATGATGCAACAATATTTACATACCAACTCTGGTTTTCCTTTAATGGTTTCTATAACAAGATCATAATTTCCTTTAGTGTAATCACTGGCAGATTTATTTGGCGTCCTGTCTTCCCTCTGCTCTGGCTTTGGGGCCTGGGAGAGAGTGCATATTACTATCTTTCTCTGTACCACCAAGAACACTTTACTCAGTGTTGTTGTTGGAGCCTTGCATTATACTCTTGCCCAACAGTCATGCTCAGAAATCTTCAAGAACTCTGTAACAGAAAAAAAAAATCAATTGATTCCTCTAAACTCCACCCCAAAGAATTAACAAGTAAGCTGAGTTACCACAATTTACACTAAGACTTGACTCTATAATGGTGGATGTTGAGAGGGAAATAACACTGAACAGCTTCAGTGACTTCATAAGACTTCCTAAGAGGATGACACTGCTCTTAAAGGTGTTGGGTTTTGTTTGTTTTGTTTTGCTTTGTTTATACACAATATACTATTAATGTAAACGTTGATGCTGAAAACTGTGGCTCTCACACAAATACTATACACCTGTCTGAGAAGTCCTAGTGATCTGCCTTGCTCTCACGACAGTGAAAATATACTTTGAGCTCCACACACATCACACAGCACCATGACTTCATATTCTGAGTTGTTCATTTCCTCCATACAAAACATTGATAAGGTGTTAGATAGGACTTGTCTGGCTACTTAGCTCAACATGCCTTGGGAGCAGATGAAAACATTGTAATACGGCATTCCAAATTTAGCCCCATTTGTCCTGCATAGAGAAACAAGATTAAAAACAACAACAACAACAACAACAACATATCCTCAAGCTGTCTCCTAAATGAAGCCATTTTTTAGAGAAAAATGCCGTTAATCGGACCAGTAAGGATCTGCGTGGCAGGGTTTTTGAATACCATTGCGTGAGATAACTTTGCAACGCTCTCATTATGTTTCAGAGAGAGCTTGTTAAATGTCTAAATTCTTTTCAGTCAAGCTAGTGACCTGTTTTAAACCACAGCAACAGCAGAGTTCTGAAAAGGAAAAGCTTCGCATGTGACGAGTCTGAGAAAGGCAGTGATTCTCTGCATAACCGCAACACAGTCCCCGGTTCGCTTATAAGGTTATGCAATCTGAACTAAGTCCAAATGGTACACAGAAAATATACACATAAAATGAGTCCTTTCGTGTTCCAAGGAACATGTGGCTGTGCAGCCATCCTCACAGTGGGGAGCCAAACTGGTTTCAACTACACATGAACTCTCTAGTGCCTACCTCAAGGTTGTTAGATCACTTTTCTGGACCACACCTCTTCCTGAGGAACAGTTAGAAGCATGATTCAAAACTATGGCATCATCTTGATAGAAATCCTTTGTACATTAAACGGCAATGTAATCATTCCTTGCAAACGGCAAACGAAAAAAAAAACATTTACTATTTTATTAAAATGTTCTTACAATAATTTAAACTCAATGCAGGATTATTTAAATTAACATGGGAAGCAAAATAAACACTTAACTTTGTAGCATACCACAATTAAAAGCTATAATCTAAATGACAGGCAATTAGTTCTTTCTTTAAAGAGACTCTTTTCCAGATACTGTGGGTAACTTTATCACAGCTACTCTTCAAAGAGGCCATTTGGTTCTGAGGGCTTTTCTTTCTTTCTTTTTCTTTCTTTCTTTCTTTCTTTTTTTTCTTTTTCTGCCTTTAATCTGTTCAAAAAGTGTCAAACTTCACTGCTCCAATACCTGCACAGTCAAGATTTTCATCTATTTGATAGTGTATGTCTGCCTATTAAAGTCTTCAAGACACTCTAGACTTAGGCAAACACTGTCCAAATGTACCATATTTAGCTTCAAGCTCAAAATCTCCCGAGCTGTCAGTTTAGGTGTTAAAAAGACCATTTGTAAAGCTTGGCTGGGAATTGCCATTATTGACTGGAATGTGTGTTTATCATTACATGCGATGGTGAAAGTGGAGCGTGTAGCATATGAGTAAATGTCAGCAGATGTTTCTTCTAAGTGGCCTGGTTTCAACCTCCTGTTGTTTGTCTTGAATACAAATATTAAAAAAAGGAAAAAGGCAGAATTTTTATGACATAAGTGTAAGGGTAGTTAGATTTTTTTTTTGAAAAACAACAAAAATAATGGCTAGAATATCAGACTGATAGCATAAAGTAGATTTAAGAGTCAGTTGGCTGTGCTCAGTTAAGGGTTTTAAACAGCCCTAGCAAAAAGAGAGACTGTGTCTACAGTTATGTGTTTAAAGCAAGATTAAATCCCATGGATGTTTGACAGCTACTAGGGAAGCCGGTCGCCCCACTAATCACTGAGTTTGGTTATTGCCTGGAGGACATTTAACATGGGTAAATGTCTTAAACCACTTTACTAGTTGTAAAGGGCATAGGAGAGTAATGGAGCCTGGTTACTTTTAGCTCTTACTCGTAAAGGTAGTTGTTAAGCCCAGAAAACATGTTATACATACCATAGTGATGACAGGTAATATAAGTTCAGTGGATTATAAATAAATAGATATTTTCTGTGGAAAGACTCAGCCTTTGTTCATTTTACAGCAATTTTTTTTACTGTAATATCTTTAGTTTATACCCCTGGTACTTGGGGGTTGTCAATATTTAGATGTAATTTGAAGAGGTGTAAAATAACTAAAGATAAATCCTGGGAGGGTTTTCAGAGCAAGAAATGTAACTATTAAAATTGGGCACTCATATTAGCATAAATTTAAAAAATGGTTGCTCTAAAATACTTCAGAGAAAAATCACAAATATCAGACATCTCCAAATTATTTTGAATCTGTCACTATTTCCACTGATTTAAATAATAGCAACTTGTACATCAGACTTTAAAAGACACTACTGGCTAATACTTATGTCTTTCAAAAACAGGGCTAGCAAAGCCACTGAAGTCATGAGCAAAGCATCTTTAAGGATCCTAAAGTGTAACAGCTCAGGGCAGCATGCTATTACAGCTTGCCCTTTGGTATCATTGTTGTTTGTACCTGCTTTGAGGTGTAGGCACTCATATTGCACACAATTAGACAATGATGATGCACAATTAGACATTTTCTTCTATTTTTTCAAGTACAATGCCTAATTGCTTGTGCAAATATATAGTAACCACAAATCTGTTGTCTGTAAAGTAGAAAGCTAGGGTTGAATATGAATTAAAGCCATTAATGTAATTTTTGAATTTTATGTCAATATACGGTGTATGTTTCCTATATATGATATTGCTGTATTGTTGATCAATTACTGATGAAAATGGGACACACTCACACATGATGCTTAATCACTCCCAAGAGAGAACATTGTGACAATGATGATAAGCAAAATTTCAAACTTAATATTTAACAATCAAGCTTTTGATTTTTTTTTTTAAAGGAGGAGAGTACTGTTTGCTGAGACTTTCTGGTGGAATAAGGTAACATTTAGTTTGATAACCTCACTGGATTTCAATATTGAAGCTAAATCTGTTGTTCCAATAGTTGGCAAATCACTACTGTTAACTCTTGATTCAGAAGTGGCAAACTGACACATACCTGCTTTCCTGTCATGGCATGAAAACATACCTCAACATCGCTCCTTTGATACCAGACACTCTTCTACACTACACCTCTGTCAATCACAAGTGTGAACGGGAAGTCCCCTTCCTAAAGACACTATTCTGTCAGGTGACAGGCACCTACTTTCTTTTTATTTATAATTTTTTCAAGTTTACTCAGTCTTTGTTCTTCTTTGCTTTTTCTAACTCTACACACACACACACACACACACACACACACACACACACACACACATTCATGTGTCTCTTACACCTATACCTCTCATCTGTAGATAGATTTATAGAACAAAACAAAATGCCCATCCTATTAGTTATCGCGGATCAGCTTAACTACACTTACCTACGATCAAAGATGTATTGAAATGTGAAGCGACCTGAGATATTCTGGGATTTGTTATATCTCTCTTGTCCCATGAGGAAATGAGACATAGAGAGAGCAAGAGGCCTGTCTTGTGTGTGAGCGACAAAGACAAAGAGTTCCCTTTAGTTGCTGTCACCTGGTGCACCACCCATGGATTCCCCACAGCATCATTTTCATTCTATGAATCAAGGGTAGAACATGGATTCTTTCCACCATTTCTGCTCCTCTGAGTTCACCATATGTATGCTTAGATGTTGGCAGGGGTGAGGGAATGGCTACTGTCCCTTACAGCGTGTCTTTATGGAAGACATAGAACTGGAAATTGGTATTAACTCATGGAATATTGACTGACAATTTTTAGATATGAGACACAAAAAGGTTATGGTGAAGAAATTTCAATAATCCTTTCATAACTTTACACTTAATAGTTTAGAATTTGGTCAAAAGAAAAAGGTTACTCTGACTTCACTGTTTCAGCTGTGAGCAGTACACTGTGCCATTTGAGAATTCTAAAATGCCATAGGCCTTGAAAAATGACACCTTCTTTAGGGAAATAGATTCTCGATTTGAAGATCTGGTAAGAGTTCTCTTATATTAAGTAGAATGAAGACTGGCATTGAAGAACTGCCATGTTCTTTTTAGCGTTCACTAAAGGTAGAAATATTCACTGTGTAAAATTCTGAATGTAAATCAATATCTATCACTCCTCATCATTATCAACTTAAAACATCTATCTAGACCTAAAAACATTTCAACTCCTAAACAATTAAGTTTAATTGTAAAACTAAACTATCTAGTCTTCAACCCTATGAAAGTCTTGAAAAGGAATAAAATTAATTATTCCCTGAATAAACAGGGAGTGCAGGTTAGCAGCTTCCCAATTGAGAAGATAGGAAAGATGTTTTCTTTGAAGCTGCATAATACAAATAGCCAAAACACTATGGATGTAACATATATACAATTCCTGATTGTTTCATGGTTCTTCTTGCTGAAGGTAGTTTATTGTATATATGTGTAATAATATAAATGTGTATGTAAAAGTAACCAATTAAAAAATGAAAACACTTTTAAAAATTAAAAAAAAATGCTCACAGGGTCTTGTAGAATAAATTGTAAGAAAAACAACTTGCAGGGGACAATGTAATTGATAACCTAAAGCCAAATTTCCCTTTAAGGAATTCTTAAAGATTTTGCTAACTTCAAGATATGAGTTCCCATGGTTAGTGATGTGGAGAACAAGACATAGTACACAGTAGTGCTCTTGGATAAGGTTTTGTATGTTCATATGTTAGTTTCTAAGAAAGTCTGTGTTCAATCTGGCTTAATAGTTTGGTGGCATAACTTATTGACAAAAACTACCCTGCCAGCATTTCCACTTAAATATAGGGCTAAGCCAAGAGTACTGGAGACTCAATCAAGAATTGTCATTGTGTATCTATCTGTGTTTAACAGGACTCCACAGTTGTGTGCTTCATTCTTCTGTGTCCTTAGTGCCTTTGTGAGAAGCAATTTGAAGATGCCGAGCATTGCCAACATCCCTCTAGTATCTCTTTGCAGATTCATGTTATGAGCATAGGTCTGAAGGTGTAAACAATCCCTAACACTGGTGCTTTCAAGTCACCTCTTAAAAGACTCCTTAACTTACAGCTTCCCTGAGTTCTGTTGATAAATGTGTTTGTGTATTTGTTTGTTTGTTTCTATCATCAATCTGAAAACCCAACTAAGATTAAAAGTGCCAATGTTTTCTACAGAAGAGTTTGTGTATAATGCATTTCGGAAGTCATTCATTATACTTAGTAGCTCAATATTTTGGTTTTCCAACTTACTTAATAACAATATGTATTCTGTAGTATCCTGTGCTTACAAAGATTGTCATCAGTAACAAAATTATTTTTAAAACATTTAAACTTACTAGTCATATAAGAAAGAATAATAAATTATTTTACTCAGCCAGACATAATTTGTAAGTTAAAAAGCCATGGAAATTCTCTTTTGATACTATTAACATATACATCATTATTGTTTATAAAATTACCTAGTGTGTTTATTTTTATTCTATTAAAATATCTACAAGAGAGACTCCACCTAATGCTAAACCCTGGAAAAGAGAGCACATCAGCTATATTAAAACTTTATGCTTCCAATAGTTACTATCTGACTCATTGTCTTTATGTACTAACATTGTCACAATTAAATCAGTATCTATCAAATATAGGAACAGAATTTTACAACATGGGATGAGCCAAATATGATCAGATACTTTGAAATCTATGCAATTGTGAATCTCATATTAATGAGGAGATGCACATCAGAAATTAGTAACAGGAGGCATCTTACAGATGGATGATGATAAAAAACAATTCCTATTTAGAATGAAAGTAGCAGCAATGCAAATTAGTGCAAAATGAAATTTCTGTTCACAAAAATTAAGGTCAAATTACATAGATTTTGACTTAAGTGTGCTAATTCCAGACATTGCCAGTAAGTTAGTGTCTTTGAGAATCGCAACAATTCAACTTTCTGAGAGTAGTAATAAAATAGTCTTAGGTATGCATCATCATGCCTCTGCTTTGATATGAATATGTGCAAACATTTGCAGTTGTTTTCAGGTGTGGTTCTCCAGTTTATGTAATGTTAAAGACCTGAGATTAGCTGAGGGCATACTGGTCCTAGACAGAAGAGTTTCAGTAAGGACCTCAGAGCTTTGAAAGGTTGGAGACAAAAGAAAGAATTAATTCCTTCCAAATGCTTCCAGATTTGAATATGTAGTGAAAAAACTGGAATTTTCAAAATTAGGGGATAGATAAAGAGCAGAGGGGACAGGAAGTGGGAGAAAGGAATAGAGGGAGACCAAGAGGGAAAAGGAGAGGAGAGAGACAGAGAGAGACACACATACACACACAGAGACAGAGAGAGGGAGAGAGAGGCAGAGAGAGACACACATACACACACAGAGACAGAGAGAGGGAGAGAGAGACAGAGAGAGACACACATACACACACAGAGACAGAGAGAGGGAGAGAGAGACAGAGAGAGACACACATACACACAGAGAGACAGAAAGAGGGAGAGAGAGACAGAGAGAGAGCATGGGAACATTTTGGCTGATAAGATGCTTCTGAATAAAATATTATCTGAAACAAATGTTTAAGTCAGAAAACACCTGCCAATGTAGATGTGCCCTTCAATAAAGATGGTGTCTCTATCCCCACTTCACATGTTTCTTAGCAATAATATGTTGGCATTAAATTTAAACATAAGTGCAATATAAAAGAGGCATAGAGCTCTATCTTATGAACATGGTGTTAGGGAAGTAGACCAAGAGATTTCCAATGACTGGAAGCTGTGACTTAACTCTATTTAAAGGCCACAATTAGTACAAGGTTTAGCGACATTATCATAATAGTGATAAACACAGTGACACCAGTCTGTTACTGGTAATGGGAAAAAAAAGGATTAGCCCTTATAGGTAATTTGGATATTAACATAACAGAACAGATTGTTATTACTCACTATGGTTTGTTTACTATACCATGTAAAACATCTTCAAAAAGTTCTAAATAGAAATGACATTACATGTTCTCTGTATATTCTAGTGGATCCCTGAATGCTTTTGAGATATATCTTTGTAGAACTGATGTGATTAAAATAAGTTATAGATCTGAATGAAAATGAATTTCTTCTTTCATGGAACTAAAAATAAACTTTCTTAAAACTTATAGTAGAAAAAGTATAATTTCCAATAAAATAAATTCAATGGTATTATGCTTCCTACCCATGAAAACTGGCAGACACTCAGACAAACTTAATTGAAGAAATGTAAGATGTCCTGAAAATGGAAAATGGAATTTGTCAAAATAAGCAAAACCAGATGCTACCTTATTTGAAGGAAAGTTTTCACAAAGCGAGAATATCTTAATTACTATGGCAGTTGTTATACCATATCCCCCATGTTAGATTTGGATAAAAAGAAAGTATAATCTTCAAAGTCTCTTATGATTAATATATTTATAACTAGAAATGTGAAATGTATATACTCAAGAAAATGTTTAATGAAAACATACTGTTTGTTCTAATGTGTACATATATCATAATATAATTAAGCTTATCTTATTCTATTTTTCTTAATTAAATATTTTTATTACTACCTTTTATTTGAAATATGTATCTTGTTATAAATCGGTTTCTCAGATCAGCTTCTTCATAATGCATGTCTTAAAGAGATGACTTACAGGTCATGTGAGTTTAGGCTAAAAAAGTAAATGAAAAAATGAATAAGATAAGACTTTGTTGAGATTATATACACTAAAATGGAGAAGCGGGTTAATTACAGTTTATAAAAAGTAATTAAGATTGGGTTTGGTACTAACAATATTAACAGTAGTTTAAAATGTAAAAGTGAAGTACATACTGAAGTTAGATACAGTAACATGCCATGGAAAATAAAGTTTTCTTAATGTCCAGGCTTCGCTACACTTTTGAGAACCTGTAAGATAGTTATGAACAATGTTTATACCACAGTTGGATGCTGTGACTCCAAAACTCATTTTGGTAGTAGTCATTATCTCGCAGTGCTGAATAGCTCTTCCTCATTCATCTAAGAATCTAACAGTTGAGATTCTATTTTAACAAACCCATGTAAACTTCTACTCCAACAGTCACATATAGTATTATGTTGTCCCATTTTTCATCTTGTTTTATTATTATTTTCTAACTAAGATGTCACATACACGAATTCTGCCTTATCAATAGCTCAAATTGCAGCTATATATATATATATATATATATATATATATATATATATACATATACATATATATGTATTTTAAATGACCATGTCACGCTACTTGAATTTATATTTACAATGTGCATACTCAAAAAAGGAAACTCACATTTTGTGTACTGGAATTCCTTGTGGGCATAGAGATTTGAATATATCATAAAAAAGAACTTTGGACATGTCAAACATCAATAAATAATGTCTGATCTCATAATTTCTAAAATAAAATAACCACAGCAAAAATTTTCCTGCCACTAACTAGTGTAAATAAAACTGCTTTAACGAGCTTAGGAACCTGTAACAGGATAGGTCCACTTCGAGTCCTCAGGGAGTGGCTGAAAGAATGATGACTTGAGGAGCGAGCTTGTGAAACCAGCTCTGTTTTCAAGGCCTTCTTCTTCCTGGTAGGAAATAGTAGTCCTTGGTGAAGGCAAGAATACTCCCTGTGGCAGTGCTTAGTGATGGGCTTTCATGTGGAGAACATCTCTAGAAATCCAGGAGGCAAAAATTAAGTGCTGTACTTTCCAAACAGAGAAATTTGAAGGCCCATGAATCCAAAGTAAAATAGAGACTCCTGACTAATACCACTCTATCTACAGCAAAGTTACTAAGCATGCAGGTATATTGAATAGTAACTTAGGAAACAAAACCAGAAGAAGATACACAGCAGGACAGGCTATTTCTGTACTCGTGGTCCTGGCAAGGACAGTCATTTGGAAACTTTGGGAGAGGTAAGCACGGGCAGGAGCAAGCCTTTAAGAAGACAGTACACTGTCCTCTTGTCAGCTCAATCCATCACCTCATTAACACGTTCTTTAATCTACCATCTGACAAGGAATGACACGCATTCTTTTTTTTTTTTTTTAATGAAACAGCAGGTGCATTCTTATAGTCAAACATAATAGTTAAAATTATGTAAAAAAAAATACCATTTGTCAAATAAAGGTTAGGAATACACGGGAAAAAAGTAGACCAGCAGTTCTCAACCCATGAGTCACAGCTATTTTGGGATCAAATGACCCTTTCCAGAGGTCACCTAAAACCAGCATAAAATAGAGATTTACATTACAATTCATATAAATAGTAAAATTAAAGTTATGAAGTAGCAACAAACTTAATTTTATGCTTGAGGATACCACAACAAGAACTATACTAAAAGATTGCAACATTAAGAGAGTTGAGAACCACGGAAAAAGGCAAACTCTTAAATGGTAGAAGTATTAAATTATTTTCAAATATATATATATTTGATATAATTTGGTCAATACATAAGAAGATATACAAAGTCAGAATTCAAATAAGAAAACTAAAATCTATAAATGAAATAAAAAATTTCCACCTAAAATATAGTATCATAAACTAATATTTCAACAGAGGCTTAACAATTGTTTAGAAACAGCTAAAAGAAGAATTCAAAAAGTGAAAGTAAGATGAGTAGAAATATCCTGTAAAAGAATAAAATGAATGCAAAGTCTGAGAATAAATGAGAAAAACATATATGTTAAGGCAAAAAAAATCAAACAGCAATGGCAAATGGTATTAAATATGGGCAAAATACACTTATATGAAAAAGGCACTAAATGTATTATTGCAAAAATTGTACCAAGAATTAAAAATAATGAAAAAAATGTACAAGGAAAATCAAGGATGATATATGGACCTAACTCATGATAAACGAAAAGAAAACTACATAAATAGCATAGAAAATTATTCAACTTAGATCCACCTAAAGCTATAAACGTAATGAGAAATGTTAAGGCCGGTTATGGTCAGGAGTGGATCATGACTTTCAACAGCGGCAACAATGACTGCCATTTTACTTTTTAAAATGTTTATTTTAATCTTAATTTTTTCCAAGAGAAAAATGACCTAATATAGAATTTAAATTTATATTTAATTTTATACTTAACTTACATTCTAATTAAGCAGAGCTTAATCTTTGACTTATCTCCCCTCCTATGGGACGATGGCTCACATTGGCAGTGAAACACATTAGAACAGAGTATAATATATGTATGAAAATGCTGTGTTACAATTCATAATTTCGTATTTTAAATTTATTTTTTAGAGGAAAAATACTTGTAAATTATGATCCTATGCTCAGATCATATCTTTCAAAAGTGAAAATAAAATAGAAACGAGGACTGTCCAAAAGTTATTGGCCATGCTTTCTTTTTAACTACACATGGGATTCCTATCACAATATATAATTTATTCAATGTGGGCAATGTTTGATAAATTTAAGAAATTAACATATAATATATCTTCATCATCTTTATTATTAGTTTAGAAACATTTTTTAAACCTAAATGAAAAAATCTACAAATATTTGGAAACTAGTATATTTCAAAAACTAAATTACAGTTTAGATACCTAAATTATAAATATCTACATAACCCCTTGAGCAATTATATGTAATGACCAAACGCTCAACCCTTTCTTAGTGAGAATAAAGGATAATTAAAAAGTGCACACAAGTATTTGTTCGAGAAGAATACAGATAAAACACTTAAGGATTATAAGAAAATGACATTATTTATAGCCTTTAAAACTCTGTGTATTACATTCAATGGCTTGTATTATAAAAATCAGGACTTATGAGTGAATTGAGTCAGAAAAGTAAATTAAATGTCAATAAAAGATCCACATTTTTCTATATATCATAATAATTCTATATATGCTTTTGATCTAAAATGCCTCCTCCCAAAACTTGATCAAGGCTTAGTCTGCAGTGCAGGAATGGTCAGAGGTAAAACCTTGAAGAGGTGACTGCATGCCACATTAGAGGGCTCTAACTTTACCAGAAGCATAATTTATTGATGAATTCACAGGTAAATGGGCCAAAGGTAGGTGCTAGAAATTTTAGAAGTTGAAGGTTGACCAAGATTGGCAACTGCGGCCATAGCTTTAGAACAGTGTTCACATCCTTCCTAATGTTGTGACCATTTAATTAATACAGTTCCTCATGTTGTAGTGATCCTCAAGCATAAACTTATTTTTTATGCTACTTTATAAGTGTAATTTCGCTACTGTTATGAATCACAAAAAGTCACGACCTCCTCCAAAGGGATCACTATCCACAGGTTGAAAATCACTGCTTTAGGGAGCGAGTTTGTTGGAATCTGTTTCTTGGGATTTACTTCCTGTGTGCTGTCAGGTGATTTCCTCTGCTCTATCTTTGGTCCCTTTGATGGCGTTCTGCCCTACCATAGGCTCAGAAATGATACAGCCAATGCAGCAACTGAATGAGACTTCTCACATTAGGAGCTAAAAATAAATCACCTTTCTCTAGGATAACTTTTTTTTGAGTATTTTGTTACAAGAACAAAAAATTAACAGAACCACTAAAGTGATTGGAAAACAATACTAAAATATCCATGCAATTTGATATAGTATCCCAACATTCCCAAGAAGAACATAAAGGAAAACCTCACAAAATGCATATAAGATGTCTGTCTGTAAAGCTGAAAAACATCTACTGAAAGAAACTAAGACTAAAAAACTATAAATGAAAAGCACTTATCATGTTTATAAACAGAATACAATCTTTAAAAAGATAGTGTTTCTTCCTCAAATGATACATGGATTCAGTGAAGACTCATGCAGATATTTTAATATATAGAAATCAGAAAAGTAATTATAAAAATCCAAATGTAAATGCACTTAAAATTTTTTTCATTTTTAATTCGTTCATCCTCCCTCATCTCCTTCTGGTCCCCTCCTCCTCCCTCACCTCGGTCTCTCTCCCCTAGTCCTCAGAAAAAAGGAGCCCCCTCCTTAATATCTGATCCCAGCCTATTAAGTCATCTATAATGCCTGCATCCTCTTCCTCCATGGCCTGGCAAGGTCTCCCTGGCACGAGGAAGTGATTAACAAGTAGGCACCAGAGTCCATGTCAGAGGTAGCCCTACTCCCCATATTATGGGCCCCACAAGGGAACTGAGCCTGTCAACTACATCTGAGCAGGGGTTCTAGGTCTTCACAATGCATGCACCTTGGGTGGTGCATCAGTGTCCGCAGCATGGCCACCAACATGCCTGCCTGATTTTATTGGCTCCATTGGTCTTCTTGTGGCGCTCCTGCCCCCTCCAGGTCTTTCTATCTCCCAACTCTTCCAAAAAACTCCCTGCACTCCACCCACAAAGTTTGGCTATTTTTCTCAGCATATCTAGAAGAAGATGATCCAAAGATGCACGTGTCCAAAGATCGTGGCTATGCACAAAGCATAGTAAATTTTGTCAGCTCCATGGAGCTCCAGGAGAAATGTAGATGAATCTACATTACAGTCATTGCCATTGGTGGAATGTCACTGTCCCACACATAGATAGAGCTGTTTTGTAATATAGGATGCTTAGATAATTAGTTATAGACAAAGATGATATTTTAACTGTTTTACACAAACCTGCACATATAGCAATTCAATTTTGGTGCTTCATCGAAACAAAAACTGGCTGCAAAGGCTTCCAAGTATAGAAATATAGTCTCATTCTTTGAGATAAAAAGGCAAAACAAAGAGCATGAACACCACTAAAATCAAAGAAATATTGCATTAAAATTGGGAGCCTATATTTATTCAAACACACTATTAAGAAAATGGTCATGAACTTGGAAGAAAGAAAATCTCCAAAAGACACATACTCAGAATATACCTGATACTATACCACATTAATAAAAAGATAATGAAGAAAAGTACCATATATAATCACCTATAGCATAAGATCATCCCTGGTGCCTAATAATGGAAAACAGAACAGCCCTTTTAAGAAAGATTGGTTGAACTGTAAATCATCACCCTATGAGAGGTCAGCAAGAGCCAGAAAAACAAATGGCATATTTTCTCTATTATGTTGAACCTAGGATGCACACATACACTAATTGATGACATGAAAACAGGCGAGAATATTTGGAAAAGGAAGGAGACTATTGGTAGGAACAAGGGCAAGACTTTTACCTGGAAAGGGGTAGACAGCTTTCTTGATGACTATGGATCAAAAACCACAGTGGCTGAAGAACAGTGAATTCTGTTTTGGAGCTGTAAAACTGTCCTGTTTCAAGATTCCAGAGCAAACAATTATATTTACCACCAAGCACAGCTTACTAACTCAAGAGGACCTGGTTTTGATATTACTCTGTTTTATACTAATCAAAATCTATGATGTGTAAGGAGAATACAAGCTAAAATTAAAATAGGACACCATCACATCCCAACCACCAAAGAGTGATATAAAAAAAAATCACAAGAATAAGAAACATTATTCATGTAAAACTGAAACATTAAAAACATTTAGAGCATTGACCAAATCTACCAAGAGTGTACATGCAAATCCTTTATTATAAACTGCTCCATTCTTAGGTATATATTTAATAGAATATGTATTTATATGCCAAAACAATTATGAGAATGTTAATAGTAGACAAAATTGGAAATCATTTATATTTCTAACATAGACCTAAATTTTTTTGGTTGGATACGAAAAATGGGAATTTATTATATACTAAGAATGTTCAACTCTTGTATTTCTTTGGAATATGCACATATTAAAATATTCACAGATATGTATGCCTTGAACTTAGATATCTTTGTCTGCATACTTTATAAATGAAAATATTACTAAACACAAACATATCCTGTGCTCAGGAGAAAAATATACAGTTTTATTTTTTCCTCTTCTTCAAAGATATACGATACTGATAAAGAAGTTGCTGCAAAGCTTAGGGTTCTATATTGGCTTCATGGAAACCTTAATCTTTGATTTTATTTGTGGGAAAGAAAAGTTAGAGGCACTGGCTTGTAAAACTACCATAGAAGAGCTGCACATGAGAGGCACTATCCTCCACAACAAGTTGCTGTTTAGATTTTTGTATGGTTCAGATCTTAAGATCTGAAAGAATGTGATATTGAGAAGCACTTGTCTCATTGTGCTGCTGCTGTATACCTGTCAAGTTTATAGTAGGAGACACGACCCATTTCATGAGGAGAAGAATGTTGTAAAACCATTGTTTAAACCCATTTGCATTTTTATTAAAAGATCACTGATTGATCAGTTTGTAACCTAAGCAACTCCAACATAGAATATCTGCTTAACCTCACCTATCAAACACAGAACTTTCTAGGAATTCTGAAGACCAGTTGTTAACATTTCCTCTGTAGAGAATTCCATGAATATTTTTTCAGACATAAAATGCTCTGTAGGGATGTCTGCAATTCTCTAGAACTGTTTTACAAAGCATTTTCCATTTGATTATTACATTGAATGGAACCCCTGAACAATGGGTTAATCAGTACTTGACACCATTTCCAGCTCACTCTCTTTAGCCAGGGGACACCTAATTTTCCTTCAAAAACAGAGCACTTACCTTTTTCAGTAATTGAGAGTACTCACCCATACAAAAATGGCAAGAGGTGCGCTGTGTCTTGCTTCTCAAGAAATTGAAGAACAGTATTATACTAAACTGCCTTGCAGTATCTCAAGCTCACAGGAGATAGGCTAGAGTTTAGTGGACATTGTGAAATAAATCACATCCTCCTCAAAACAGAGGAGTCGAAATATTTCTACAATGACGGGTGGAGCCTGCTTTTCCTTCTTCAAGAGAATCATGATCATTCATCTGGTCATGCTACCCATGACTCTAAATATCAGATTCCCTCATAAGTAGATATGTCCAGCAATGAACTACTATGTCTACAAGTTTATGAAATGTTCCAGCTTTCTTTAGAGGGTTTATAATTCCTTGACCTCAAGAAGGAGGCTCTCCTTTTCTCATCACTCTATTCCTCATGCAACTAACAATAAGTTACTTCTCCAAAATTTAAGCAGTGAAGCAAGAATGGAAATTCGATTTAGTTCAATGGAAAATTATTCTAATTCTCTTGTAATTTCATTTCTAAAATGTTCCTCTAAGCACTTTCTTAATTGTATGCTATTAGCAAAATACACAGATTGTGGACAGGAAATTATATATTCATTTGAACTCAGGAGTTTAACAGCTTGACCACCTAGTCTGGGTGCAAGTTTTATCTCTCTATTTCTCTACTGTGAATACTGTCACCCAAGTAACTCTCACTCGTGCCATAGTGTGTTCTTGGAACAGCATTTTAAGGATTGCATCTAAAGTTCCCAAATAAATAGCATGGTAAATTAGTTTCTCTCATTCTCTCTCCTTTAGAAAGAATGGATATTCATATTTTCATTAACTATTTTTCTCCATAAATTGGAGGCAATTTTGTGTTTACACACAGACACATACACTATTTTTCTAGGATACAATGAATAATATAAAGAAATAGTCACACAGATTAAATTTCAATATTGGGTATTTGAATATGCTGGGTTTACATACAGGCCTGTTGTTTTAAGGGGAAAAGTCACTTATTTAGTGTGAAGAAAATTGTAATAGAACTGCAGAGATGTTCTTGTCTTGCTCATTATGAGATTTCATTGTTTGAATGTCCAGATTTGTGAACATAGCAAAGAATGAGAATCTGGAAATGGGTGATCAAACTTTTCAGTTTAGTTCTTGATCCTATTTTTACTCAATAACCTGTTGCTGAAAATAATGTACACTGCCACCCAAATAGTGTTATAAACCCTTCATCCTAAAATTGGGTTGAAGCGTTTCACCACTGGAAAAAAGTGCTCATGGATAACCAAACCACCACTTTCGGTCAAAACTGCTGTTATAAACCTGAAGCAGAAATGAACTACTCATTAGAATTTTGCTCTTGAAATCACACACACACACACACACACACACACACACACACACACACACGTCTTAGAATAGTCTTCCAAAGTCATTCAAGATGAATATAAGATAGTAGGGGTAAATTGGCTTTTGTTACTCAGATTTTTGTTGGTTTTCACTTCCTATTCACCTAAGTAGCATAGTTTCTGTCGTGCTGTGGAACTTTAAAAAAATGATTTTCGTTATAAAGGTTTAAAAAAATAATGTGTCAGTATATAAGAAACATAAATCCTGTGAGTATATGAAGAAGAGAACTGAGAAGAGATGCTTTTAGAAAGAGCAAAAAGGACAAGTGAAAAATTTAAAAACAGAATGAATGGAATTTAAAAATGCAAATAAGTAAATCATATTTTTCACAGAAGCCAGATGTCCACTTGCTTCTATGTTACAAACCAGTAGAAAAAGCTTATTTATAAGAGAAAGTTTGCACAATAAAAACAAAAATGATGTATTTAGAAAAACAGTCTATTGATCCATCTGGTTTCCATATCTATACAAAAAGTGGAAGGTGGGAAGATGGCACTTCAGTTAACTCTACCTCAGTTGTCGATATCAGAGGAGTTGCTTAATTTCCCTTCAGGTAGACACTGGGCAAAATACATGGACATGCATGGACTGTACCTAGGCCCCCTACACTTTGGAGCTGATGGACAGTTCAGTCTTCAAATGGGTCCCTTAGTAACTGGTGTGGGGCTGTCACTGACATGGATGTGGTTGCCTGCCATTGGATCACTTTCCCCTAACTGGGCAGCCTTGACCTGAAGTTTGCAGGGCAGGATGGCATATGGAGGAGGTGGCTCCCTCCTCTAGGGGAAAGTGGGATGGGGAAAGAGAGGTGGATGATGGGACTGGGAAGAGAGGAGGGAGAAGGATGTGATCACTGGTATGTAAAGTGAATAAATATATCTATTAAAGAGAAAAAACTAAAACAAAAAGTAAACAAAATATATGACATTTACAAAATTACTTTGTGTATACTTGTGATGTTTTATCTGCAAAGACTCCTTTAAAGTCTAATTTTTAAAACTAAAAGAAAAATTGCTCTTCTGTCTCAACTATCTACACATATCATGATATCTTATTATGTGCAACTGTTTTCAGATATATGTTAAACAATTATGACTTTAAAGAAGTAAATATCCTAAGATAACAGGTTTTTAAAAAAAATAATCTAGTTGGGTAAAGAGATAAGGAGTGAATGTCTCTGGAAATAAAAAGAGAGAACAAAAGTGAATAAAACATAAACTAAGGTTCTAGATGACTATTCCTTGGTAATCATTTAAACGCAGAATTGATATTGTTCAACACCACCATACACTAGGAGAAATGGATGCTAAAATATGCCAGTTTCAAGTTGTGATCACATTTTAAACTGTGATGACTTTGAGTAAACAGTGAGTAGTTGTTCTGTCGTGATTTAGTTTTATAATTGGACTTGGTATTAGACATTATCATTGTCTCAGATAATTTATGTTAATGTTACACAAGTCACTTGCAAAGAGAGGCCCTCAGTTGAGAAAATGCTTTCATAACATTTCCCTGAGGTCCACTTTCCTGTAGCTCACTTTCTCTTACTATTATTTAATTCCTTTATTTTACATTCTAGTTGTAGCCCCATCCCTTCTCACCTCCTAGCCACATCCTCCCTCCCTTTATCCAATCTCTTCCCCTAGTACTTAGAAGTGAGGAGACCCCTTCCCCTTCACCCCAGTTTATCAAGTCATATCAGAACTGACTGTGTCCTCTTCGCCTGTGGCCTGGTAAGGCAGTTCTGCCATGGGGAAGAGAAGAGTCCATGTCAGAGACAGCTCCCACTCCACTTACTAGTGGACCCACATGAAGCTTGATATGTCCATAACCTACATCTTTGTAAGGGGCCATGCAAGGTCCTTGGTTGGTGTGTCAGTGTCAGTAAGCCCCCTTGTCATGATCTGTTGGTGTTCGTGTGAAGCCACCTTGAAAGTCTTCCCTAGTCCACTTGCTTAAATAAAGATTGCTATGAAAAAGCTCAATGCACTGTGGGTGGCACTCTGGGCTGATAGCCTTGTGTGCTGTGAGCAAGTAGACTGAGCAAGCCCCAGGAGAGCAAGCTATTAAACAGCAGTCCTCCATGGCCTTTGCATCAGCTCCTGCATCCAACATCCTGCCCTGCTTGATTTCCCTCTCTGCATTCATAATGATGGACTGTGCTTTGGTATTGTAAATTGAAATAAATCCATTCTTTCTCCGGTTGCTTTTAGTCACGGTGCTTTAAATCCACCGTTATAGAAAGCACACCAAAGACAAAATTGGCACAAGAGTGGGAAATCCCTGTGATATATATGCCTATGGATTTTGGAAGATTATGAAAGGACTTTGGAACATTGGGCTATAAGTCTTCTTAAAAAGTTTGTTTAGAGGTTATTGAGCTGTTGTGGGAGCTTAGAAGAAGATTATGTTGAAAAACGTCCAGATGATGGAGGCCTGGTTTGTAACACTTCAGAGGAAAAATTTGAAAGTTCTTAAAAAAAACTCTGTGGAGAACATCCCATATTTTAAATTATAAACTACTAAAGTAAGGTCTTTGCTTTTCTGGGACAATAGAAACAGGCCACCAGGGGCAGAAGAATAAGCTGTGATTAAGAAAAGACCAGCATCTCATTGGTGAGAAATCTTCAGAGAAGTATTTCCTCTGTCACAGCAGGAGCAGGAGCTGTGATAGTGGTTGGTGGCATCTCATGCTGACAGCTGAACTTTGTAGTTCAACTGGTATTTTCCAGGTGGTGCTGATTCTGAAGCATGCAAAAGTCATGCATGCAAAGCACCTAAGGCTTTGCACTGTAAGACCAGCTTACTGGTGAGGGTGCAACCTCAGTAATAGTGAAACCCTAGACAGAAGGTATTATGGAGAGAGCCTGAGGTCTAACACTATTCTTTATATTGTTGCCCTTTGCTCTTGCTTTAATTCGATCGTGGTCACACCCAGGTCTTCTAATAGTAAGCTGTCTCACTTATTTTTCATGTAACAGTTAAGATAGTTTGGAATTTTAGAGAAATTTTGAGATTAGAAAAAATTTTGATATTTTAAAGCAACTTTGATCATTCAGAAAAATTTTGGATTTTTGAGAAATTGTATTTTTTCCTATATGCATAATAATTTTATTTTTTATTAATTTATTCGTATTACATCTCAATTGTTATCCCATCCCTTGTAGCCTCCCATTTCTCCCTCCCTCCCACTTCCCTCCTACTCCCTTCCTTTATGACTGTGACTGAGGAGGACCTCCTCCCCCTGTATATGCTCACAGGGTATCTAGTCTCTTCTTGATGACCTGTTATCCTTCCTCTGAGTGCCACCAGGCCTCCCCATCAAGGGGACATGGTCAGAAATGGGGCACCAGAGTTTATATGAAAGTCAGACCTTACTCTCCACTCAACGGTGGAAAATTTCTTGTCCATTGGCTAAGTCTGGGTAGGGGTTCGAAGTTTACTGCCTATATTTTCCTTGGCTGGTGCCATAGTTTGAGCAGGACCCCAGGACCCAGATCCACCCATCATAATGTTCTTCTAGTAGGTTTCCAGGACCCTCTGGATCCTTCTATTTCTCCATTCTCCCATGCTTCTCTCACCTCAAGTCCCAATAGGATGTCCTCCCCTCTGACCCACTTTCCTGGTAAGTAAAGTCTTATATGGGACATGCCCCTTGGACTAGTGTCTCCATATATGTGAGTATATACCATTTGTCTCTTTTTGCTTCTGGGTGAACTCACTCATTATGGTAATTTCTAGTTCAATCCATTTGTCCACAAATTTTGGGAATCCCTTGTTTTTAATAGCTAAATAGTATTTTATAGTATAAATGTACCACAGTTTCTGTATCCATTCTTCTACTGAGAGACACTTAGACTGTTTCCATGTTCTGGCTATTATGAATAAGGCTGCTATGAACATGGTTGAGCATGTTGTGTGGTAGAGCATTATCTGGGTATATTCCAAGGAGTGGAATAGCTGGGTCTTGAGAAAGCCCTATTCCCAGTTTTCTGAGAAAGTGCCAGATAGATATCCAAAGTTGTTGTACTAGTTTGCATTCCCACCAGCAATGAAGGAGTGTTCCTCTCTCTCCACATCCTCGCCAACATGTGGTGTCACTTGAGTTTTTGATCTTAGCCATTCTGATGGGTGTAAGATGCAATTAGACCTCTATTTGTCACCATGCACCAAAATCAAGTCCAAGTGGATTAAAGACCTCAACATAAAACCAGAGACATTAAATCAGTTAGAAGAAAAAGTGGGGAAGAGCCTGGAACACATTGGCAGAGGAGACAACTTCCTGAAAAGAACACCAACAGCCCAGGCCTTAAGGTCAACAATTAATAAATAGGACCTCATGAGGCTGAGAAGCTTCTGTAAGGCAGAAGACACTGTCAACAGAACAAAGCAACAGCCTACAGACTGGGAAAAGATCTTTTCCAACCATTCATCTGACAAAGGTCTAATATCCAAAATATATAAAGAACTCAAGATATTAAACACCACCAAACCAAATAACCCAATTGAGAAATGGGGCTCAGAACTAAACAGACAATTCTCAACAGAGGAATATCAAATGGCTGAGAAACACTTAAAGAAATGGTTGGCCTCATTAGTCATCAGAGAAATGCAAATCAAAACGACACTGAGATTCCATCTTACACCCATCAGAATGGCTATGATCAAAAACTCAAGTGACACCACATGTTGGCGAGGATGTGGAAAGAGAGAAATTGGATAATTTAAAGATATTTAAGTTTTAAAGTACTGAAAAATTTAAAAACAGAATTTTAAAATTATACCATGTTAATATTTTGATATTAACATGATAAATTGGGATGAACAAAACTTGAAGGTTAATGTTTAATAGTGCAATAGTGTCATATTAGTGTGTCAATTTGACAAGGGTCAATTGTTCTAGCTAATTTTATGTCAACTTGATTAAAGATAGAGTCACAGAGGAGGGAAATTTTGTTCAGTGTGAGTAACTTTACCAGAAACCTCTAGTGAGAAAATGCATTCATATGATTTGCCTCTATGCAAGTCTGTAGTGCATTTTTAAAATCAGTAATTGATGAGGGAAGGCATAAGCCCAAGCCCTTGTTGGGACTTCCTGTTTATGGTGGTCTTAGGTGCCATAAGGAAGCAGGCTAAGGAATCCATAAGCATCAGCAGGAGTTCAGAGATTCTGATTCAATTTCTGTCTCCAAGTCCCTATCCAGTTTGAATTCCTGACTTGACTCAAAGTTGAACCTTAACTTTCAACTATGCAAAAGGAACTTTAAGTAACTGACTCAGTGAACTGAATGAACAGCAACATATCACTTGAAAATGTGTTTAATAAGAGGACACAGACCAGAAATATATGTATGCCCAGGTGTTTAAAACCAATCAGAGTTTGCCAAAGTATATAATACAGATCACTATTTTAATTTTTATTTTAATGTTCTCAGATACTTCTACCTCAAATCTGTTCATGTATTACCACAACTATAATTTCACTTCCATGATTTTAAAGTGTTCTTAAAAATAAGAAAAGGGAAATGGAGAATTACCAAGCACTGTAGAACCGTCAGTTAAGGAACACAATACAAACAAGGGGGGGGGGGTTGTGTAATCTCACACACATAATTCACCAGAGACCACTCTTTGATAAATATTAAAGTTATTTTCTAGCACAATTCTCTGGATTAATATAAACTTTTGCTTTATACAAATAGAACTTGTCTAATAAGTAAAAACTTTGAACAAGGAGGGTCTGTAACACTCCTTGATTAATCCCTTTTATTAATGTTCCATCAAAACATTAAACAAAGCTCTTTTTTCATATTTATAGTCAACTTGTCAGAAACAGAGAAACACAATGAGGTGAGAAGTTCATCATTCTGGCTAGTATTTCATTTCAGAAATTTCAGAAGTTAAACAAAAGAAACCCACTCTTTACCTAATTCTCCTATAGTATCTTACTTGGGCAGATATTTCATGGAGAGTAGGTGCTGGGAAAATGCCCCTGCCTGTTGAATAGTAATGTTACTCACACTTCATACAAACAAAATACTGATTCTTTATTAGATCTCATTGATAATGATATAGTCTTCTATGATCAAGAAGTATCACACCTTTTTTTCTGAACCACCAACTCCTGTCACATGACTTAGGCTATATTATAGAAATATAATCTGAATCTTTGTACCTATTGTCTGATCTGTGGGCAGGGCCACATCAGCTTCACTTCTAGGCTTTTTCAAAATACAAAACTCTCATCCACCACAAGCCACTGCATTGTGACTTTCAATTTAACAAGATCCAGGCAACTCATTGATATATATATTTAGAGGGCGGATTATATCAACAGTGATCTCAGAATGTGGTCCTCAATTACTTCAGCATCCCCTCCAGAAGCATAAGAAGTGAAAATGTGGTTCTTCTCCCTAGGCATACTATACTTTAGCATCTCACTTGGATAGTTCTTTGGACTTTATGTTTTGAGAAATGTTGTCTTAGACCACTAAATTATAGTGTAATTTATGCATTTTCAATGTATCAATCCTTCCTGTCACCTGTGTCTTTTTTCATACAGACTTCTAAGACATTGGCTATCAAGAAAAATAAAAGTGCCCATGTACTTCGCTCTTTTTGAAAGTTCTAGAATTTTTTTTAGAATTTAAAAATAATTTTCATATGTACTTCTACTTGCAAATATCATTATACTTACAAGGAACTCTGCCTTAGTTCATCAAACTTTTCTCATAATTGTATGAATTGTATAACTGTACCTGAACCATGCAATATTCACCTCCCAAGGGATCTTGAATAAAATCAAGTGGACCAAAATTCTATAAATTTCTTTAAAACATCATGCTCAAATTTCTATTATTGGAAAACTAGAAAAACATTTTCTTTTCCTTCCCGAGCACTGCCTCTTCAAAGAGCATGAAAAATTTTATAATTATTTACATCTTGCACATGAGTAACAAAGAAGACTATGATGTATTTCACACACACACACACACACATACACACACACATATATATATAATTCTTAAATATTAGTTTTCAATTTGATGCATAACTATTAATCTTGACCGTTCTATTTTTAATAGATATTTTCTTTTGTTTTGGTTTTCTGTTTGTTTGTTTGGTAGGTTTGGTTTTGAGTCTCTCTATATTCTTCTGGATATTCTAGAATTCACTATGTAGACAAAGTTAGCCTGGATCCACCTGTCTCTGCTTTGCTAGTGCTCAGGTTAAAGGTGTGCTACACTAAGCTTGCCTAGCTGTTTTGTCATTTTCCTCATTTAGAGGTGTCTTTGTAATTTTTCCAGACCAAAATCCTTCTGATACGGCCCCTTTCTTTTTCACTAGTCATGCTTAGTCTCCTGATGGTTGACAGGAACAAGCTACTCAATAATTAATCACAGGGGTTGCTGTCGAGGCTTTGGTCCTAGATAAGTATATATGATATTGGGCTACTTTTGCTCCAGATTACTGTACCATTGTACAGTGGCTTCTCCCATGATACCAAGGGATACAGTTCAGGCTCAGATATTTTAGGTGGAGCATGAATTTGCTATACCAAAAGTTCTGGATCCAGAAATTCAACAAATATTCAGAATACCATGCCCCAACTCAAAAGCTATTTCCTTCAATAACTTAGCTATCCAAACAGATGTAAGTTTTAGATATATAATCAAGTGTCATGATAGTAGAAGTTTAGAGAAATACAGATTGAAAAGGGAAAATATATATATATAATCTCAGTTATGAAGATAATTAGTTGTTAATTACATATTCTTTTGTTTCATATCTTATTACCAAGAACATCTGTAATAATCAACTCAAGAATAACAACCCTGAGTGAGGTAAAGCATTTCAGAATTATATATATTTTTTCTCTCTTTGTCTGTCTTTGTTTCTCTGTCTCCCTCTCCCCTCTCTCTTTCTCTCCCCTCCTCTCCCTCCCTCCATCCTTCTCTCTCTGTCTCTGTCTCTCTGTCTCTCTGTCTCTCTCTGTCTCTCTGTCTCTCTCTGTCTCTCTGTCTCTCTCTCTCTGTCTCTCTCTCTCTCTGTCTCTCTCTGTCTCTCTCTCTCTCTCTCTCTCTCTCTCTCTCTCTCTCTCTCTCTTGCTCTCCCTCACTGTCTCTCTCACACACATGCACTTGTGTGTGTACATGTGTATGTGTATGAGTGTGAATATATAAAAGCTCTTATGCTGAAACTAAATATGTGATTTTGAAATATAGAAGACTCTGCATACTATTTGTGTGCCCTTCTCCCAAGTGCATTTACTCACAAATGACGGAATAGATGTCATGTCCAGGTATTAATCCCCCCCCCTAGAAGGAGTATTTTGGAGAAATGAATAAATATCGAAATGTGTCTTAAATATTTGTTTAGAGAAAATTTATTTCAAAAAAATCTAAAATTCTGAAATTTAACTTTAAATTTCAATTAGTTAAAATATTAGTTTCAATGAAAATATAAACAGAAACATCCATACTATCTGATTGTATACTTTGACATTATGACATGAGTCAATGAGCTCTAGGGTCTTACTCAGAAAGAAATGATGGTGCTCAAATAGGAAGGAAATCACATTTTTGTAGAATAGAAAATAGCAGTTGGTGCAATATACAACTAGTTTTTCCTTGTTCCCCTCTCACCTTCTATTTTTGCTATAAATTTTGTTACTTAGTTTATCAGTATAAAAACTATTGTTATATCCATGTTTAGTTTTGAGAAAATTTAGCTAATTAAATAGCTTTGTGTATTAAATTTCAATCAGGTTCAATTTGTAACTAGACATCATCCAATGTGTTATTTTCAAAGGTCCTGTAACATATTCACAAACAATGAATAGCCTGGTGTATAAGAAAGGAATTCAAATTGAAACTTTCTGAATTATAATTTTTAAAAATTTCTTTGTTTATGATTTAATTTTGTGCTATATTTCTATAATGTCACATTTGAATTATTTTGTCAATTCCCAATCCTGTCCTCCAGGAACATCATATTGCAGGAATTCTCACTCACTGAATATCCTCAAAAGTAAAAGTTACAGTCAAAAATTGTCTAGAAATATATCTAAATTCCAGGAGGCATTCTTCCCCTAAATGTCCTCTTGTATCAAATCACCATATTCAATATTATGCATAATTTCTACCATGAATTATCAGTATGCCTCCAGGAAAGCTTTTTGATTTTCAAATTATTGAGATGTCTATATTAAAATCAATGGTAGGTTTGTTGACAAAATTACTCAATTCTCCAAGTCAGACATTCATGAGTGCTAGTCTCTCTCTCTCTCTCTCTCTCTCTCTCTCTCTCTCTCTCTCTCTCTCTCTCTCTCTCTCTCTCTCTCTCTGTGTGTGTGTGTGTGTGTGTGTGTGTCTGTAAGTTCATGATTTGCTAATTAGTGCAATCAGAGAGCAATGGTTCTAAGGATGCTGCAGCACTTCACAGCCCTAACTTAAAGTACATGCTAGGTATAGAGCATGAAACATTCATTACCTATTAAAACTGAGAAATATTCCTGAGCCATCTCAGAGAATAGCTAGTTGTTTGTGGGTTCTCTGCTCTAGTCGTGCACTAAAAAGTGGACCTATATAGGCTCTCACTTCTTCACCCTCCAACAGAAAAATCATAGAAAATGGGCAGAAAAATACAGGTGCCCCAGCTGCAACCCACCTATGTTTACTGCAGGGCTGGAAGTTTTAACAGTTGTATCAACAAAGCAGGATAGCATTGAAACAAAGCACTCAAAGCTGTGTAATGAAAATGAAGTAATGGAAATCCAGTGCTCATGTTGTGACATAACACTTTTTAGGGAGCATACAATTCTTTCAATTCTTCACGTATCTACCCCATTACTCACAGAAAATATAAAGACTACAGTGTATTGATTCAGTTACTGATGATGTAGGAACAGACGTTTGCCAATTTACTTATTTTCTACCCATAACTAGAAGTGTACAGTAGCACTCCTGTTGTATTTGTGTTATTAAAGATTTTGTAAGGGTACCATTGCTGTATATTTACATAGGCATGATATGAAGTGTACAGAAAAGCAAGCAATCAGAAGCTTCAATCTGTGGCTTCAATCTGTCTTAAGAATTTTCCTGTACTCTTATTATCCTGTGATTGTGTTCAGAGCTTGGAATTTTAAAATGAAAAAAAAATCCTGATAGTAGCAATCACCATTTTTCCTGTAATCAAGTCCTCACTTCTTTTCATAGTCTTTTGTTGGATTGCCTTTCTCTGTTTATTGTTGTTGCTAAACAAGGTGAGGCAACGTTTCACAATGATGACTTCTTTTACACTAACAAAATCTTAAATGCAGTCACTCTTTTCTTCCTGCTATGTGCTATCAAACCCATCTTTGTATGGGAAGCACAAACCAAAATGAGTAAATTGCCTTTAGTAGGTAGTACTCTTTTCGTGACACTAGGAAGTAAATTGTCAAAGAGTTACACAAGGTTTTAGCTGCATGAGCCCCATTGATGTTAATGGGACTTACAAGGAAAACACCCTATGCCCTAACAAAGCTTAGAATAGTAGACGTAGTTTCCTTTATGGTCTCCACTATATTTTGTGTTGCCAAGCCTTGTATATGTGCTCCTCACACACTACTCTGTCCTCCCATTTCTTTGACTATACCCCTTAAAGAATATAAACCTGAAGCCTTTCTTTAATCATTTCTATAGACATGCTGTCAACACACTCTGCTCTCAACATCATTTCCATAGTGTTGTAATTAAATGTCTCAGTCTCTAATTCCCCAACACCAAACCATGGCTACTCAGTTAACGTAGCTACGTTCGAAAATTTTCTGCATGGTTTTATGGAACTGTAATAAATGCACTAAATATATTAAACTTATTGTTTATCAGTTATTATAATGGTAGTTGGATATTTTCTAATCTTATACAGAATCATAAATAATAAAAATTGCCTAAATTTGTATTTTGTTCTTTTAAATACCAGTTAATAATATTATGCTCATTATTATTTAAGCCTTGGCTTATTTTTCAACATTTACTAAACATTTCATATGGCACAAGAAATGCATAAGATCTTGGAAATATAGAATGCATTTCAAGGCAGTTATAACCACTTAAGCATTGGTTAGCTAAAGTGTTTCATGAAACAATTAATGAACATTATTTGCTCCTGGCAGAGTGGGTTCGTGATTCCATAATGTCTGTGAAATGAAGTACATTCTTCTCTGTATGGTGGAGACAGCAGTACTACAATTGTCTGATGTCACCTTTCAGTAACACATTTCAACACACACACACACACACACACACACACACACACACACACACACAGTTTGGGTCTGTACTAATTCTCCATCAAGTTTTGATTGTGAAGAGAACCAGCTTTGAGCAAGGTTTTTAGGAGTGTATGGTTCTGTATAGAATTCACAAAAGGCCCAATCTTTGTGCCACCACTTTATTTCATTACGGTGGCATTAATTGCTAAGCAAGATGCCAAGTAATTGGCAAGGGAACTCTCTGTGCTTCTTTATCTAATACCTTTATCCTATGCTCCTGGCTTCTCTCCTTTACTGCACTTTTACAAAAGATGCCAGGGTAAGAATATAAAGAGCAAAGAGTCTTTCCTTTGCACTTTTATAACGTAGCTTACCTTGAATTCTTTGCCTTCTTTTAAACCATACCAATCAGAAAGGATTTGCACTAAACTAACATATTAGTCAACATCACATAAGCAAGAATATAAAGTCTAAAACAAGCCAAGACTCCATTCTTCTAAAAGCAAATGATTTACTTCATCAAACCTTTCCTGTTCATTCTCGTGCCTATGGGTTCGTTATTTCTAGGAAGCACTGTGGGAGCCTGCTAGAAAGACCGAACACATCAAGCAAACCTCCTGAAATCTCAACACTAGGGGCATCTCACTAACATACCAGGACATATTTTTCTCAATTTATTTCTATTTGCCCCCAGCCATTATCAATTGCTACCGTTCTATCTCTATGTTGATCACGACAAAAGATATGTTTTTCATAAAATAACACATTTGGACATAATAACGAGAACCTTGGTTCCTATCTTCACGTTGCAGAATAACACAACTCGTGCTGTACAGGCGCAGTTGGCTGTCCAAGGACCCTGATGCCAAATTGCGGAGGATATTCTTGTCGCTATGACAAAATTGCTTGCTGGTGGGCTGTGCGGAGTGTTGTTCTGGCAGCATCAGAGTTGTCTACGTGTCTGTCACTTGGTTAGGCTGCTTCAATCTTAGGTGATTCCACCCCACTCCCCACCCCCTTTCCTGTGTCCTCAATGCGTTTTTCAGACTTACCTTTGCTTCTCAGCGAACGGGGACTTTAGCAGTCACTTGACAGTGAGCCTATGGAAATACCTTCCAAGTTCTCGGCACAGGTATCTGTAGGATGAAAGAAAGGTTTTTTTTTTTTCACAGCACCATGCTTGTTTTCCATACAAACCCACAGGCTGCCATTGCAGCCCCCCCACATTCCGGTTGGCAACACACTCCTCTCTGAGAGCTTTAATGAATCTGAACAGCACTTCTAACATGCAGGAAAACCATGCATTTTAATGATATGTTCCAGGGTGATTTACCTCTTTAATCTATAAAATATTAATGGGCAATAGTGTTTATTAACAGTTCATCCAAAAGATTACTCTACAGTTTAGCTGAGGTTTACTTTTAACATATATATAGTTCCTTCATGAATACCTTATATTGTTTCTCAGTCAAGACACTACTTTAAAAAAACAAAATCTGTAAGTATGTATGGCAATATTCACTAAGCAAATTGACCTGTAAACCTACTGCAAGCAATCCCAACAGTATCTGTCGACTACCTATGAAGGCATGTAAATTAATGCTTCCACATAATTTGTGGGCAAAATCTAGCCAGCTGACACTATCAGATGAAAAATAAATAATACTCCTATTTCATTGCTGAGTTTGTAATTAAGTACAAATGTAAAGAGCTTTTAAGAACCATAAAGGATACAGTGTTTTTAAATTGTTTTACAAAACTATAAAGAACAGGGTAATAAATTTTAAAAAAGAAGATATTTTTTCTTAGTCCACATAATGATAGTAAAGCTTCTCTCTGAGATATATTCTGTAGTGTTGGTTTGTTATTTAAGAGTGTAGCATGTGTAAAAAAAAGCTAATGGAACTTTTCACAAAAGATAATATACATTGAAATAAAAGGAAATGAACAGTCTTTTAATCTTATGTGGAAAAATGTTTGTTTTTACTGCTTTCAAATATAAATGTACTCATTGCTCTACTTGTTCAAACTGTAGCCCTGAATTAAGTGGACATTAAAGCTCTTCTAAATACTTTAAAGATATGAGATTTGTTTTCAAAGAAATATATTTATATTTCTGAGTGTGTGTGTGTGCATTTGCGCACACACACGTGGGCACACACACGCACATGGAAAAAATAAAACCTACTTAACATCTCGGTTCTCAGGGCCCAGAAGTGAAAATTTCAGGCCAAGGTGATGTTTGAATTAGTTTTTCTTTTTCCATGTCTACTGATAGGATTTGTCAACTCTTTGGACTGCATGGTTATTTCCAAAGCGAAATGTATCAAATTATTTTCCCTGATGAGTTTGTATCTCTGTATTCTCTGAAGCCCTAGCAGCACACATTTTCTAACTTTCATCACTTAGTCCCATCCAGTGTGAGGCTATTGATCCTAAAATTGCTAGGATTTTCTCAGAATGCTGGTCTTTGGTTTTGCACTGTTGTCGCTGAAGTGGTTAAAGCTTTGTTTGTTTGTTTTCTCCTGAATGGCTCTTAATGGATTAAGCTTTAGGCTTTCACCAAAGCAGTAACTGATTGTTAAAGTAGCAAGGAATAAACTAACCACAGGGTGCAGTGTGTGTGTGTGTGTGTGTGTGTGTGTGTTGCCAAGGTAAAGAAAATTACTATGTTCTGAAACCAAGCAAGTACAATATGTGTTCAATTAAAATATGTCTTGCTACACAACTTTAACAAGTCTATCTCTCTAACCAGCCATAAATTATGCTTACTCCATACTACAACAAATTAACTTTACTTACTCAAGACTATAATGACCCACAGCTACAGAGTGGATGATGATACCTGCAGTTACAGAGTCACAATGTACTATGAAAATAATGTGCTACTGGGACATTAAGGAACAAACACACACACACACACACACACACACACACACACACACACAAGCACATGCACACACACACACACACACACACACACACACACATATATATATATATATATTCTTGCTTTCATAATGTTATGCTATGGTTCTGGACTCTCATAATTAGGTTTTGGCTTAAGTATGGTATTAAGTAGGGGATTAATGAATTGACAAGCAAAGAAACACCCATATCTGGAGAAGCAGATGGAAATGCATTAATTTATGTGACTATTTAGTGCGGTGCCAGTTCCTCTATAAGAAGGCCTTATTCAGAGCCTTCCTATCAATATCGTAGGACTCTAAAATCTGCATTCTCAAATCACAGAGTGTGTCTCTTTGGACAGCTCTCTTACTGCATGAATGATCAACATGATGCAGATGTGCTCTCCTTTCTGGCCTTGCAAATAATACACAAGAATGCCTCTTATGTATCCTCAGCACGTTGCTCTCAGATGGTGACTGTCTCTGCCTAACTGACTTTTGATATGCTGTAGAGTGGACAAGCCTCCATCAATGGGAAAATTATGAGCCTAAAAAAATAAGTTGAACAAAAATTATGACCTCTACCTTAGGATCAAATAAGCCCAATATTCATTCACTGAGCACTGGAGTCAGAGTCATTTGGAAATTTTTAACTATTTTTTCTAGAGAGGTGAGTAGAGCCACTTGCCTCTCCATGGAATGCCAAGCTTTTATAAGTAAATCACATTGATGTTTCCTAATATGAGCATGGGGATTAAGGGGCTTCCACTGTGTCTCTGAACTCATTGTGAACACGGATACTCCAATACATATTTGTACATGTAAATAATGAACAGTTTGCTTTACTTCTCAGAATATTAGTTCAATTCACCAAATTTCATTTAGAAAAAGAATAGGAAACGGTTCTCTTTTTCAGAAGTGTTGCCCACCAAAGACCTGAAGCCTTGCAGGAACTTTCTAATTTCCATCTCAAACATGTAATAAGTTCAGTAAGTTGAAATGAATGAAGGGCTGTATTAAAGTCAGTATATAAGATTCAAATAAAGGTATATTTATTATATAGAAAGAATATAAATTCCACTACGTGCCTGCCAATTCTTTGTAATTTTCAAAAATCAATTCAATATCCTGATATTGTGATGACATAAGTAACTGCCCGGATAACACCAGAGCCTAGCATTGAGAGAAGGGCCTTTAATTAACACACTAAAAAGAAGGTACATTCTCTCCTTGCATATAATATTCTAAAATTAGGGTGGGGAAAATGTTATGAAACCTAGATGAATACTCATAGTGAACAACTAATTTGCTAATTTTTTGTCACCAACCTACCCACCTTACACACACACACACACACACACACACACACACACACACACACACACACCACAGTGCACTTTTAAAAACCCATGCTATTTTATCATAGTCCTTTTCTGAGTCATTTTGCCAAAATAAAAAGGATAAGGGGGAGGTTTTGAACCTGAGCCGTCCACTTCCAGCCCTCCCATTTTCATGTCTGAAATCCTTCTAATAGACCTACAGCACTTTTGTTCCCAGCATCTTACTGAAAGCAAAATAAACAAGATGTGTGTATTCTCTTTGGTTATATTTATTTTTCTGACTTTGTTTTTCCAATATGTCCTATTTCCACCTTCCCTGCTCTGCTCTCATCTTTCCTGCTGGAACTCCACTGCTCCATCTCTTTCTGAGTGTGCTAAAACCCTGCACTTGTATCACTCCTTTGTGGTGGGGAGTGGAGGAGGGGCCTTGTGGAGGCGCATGGCCTATGATGCATCCTAATCTTTCCTGTTTACACCACCACCTGTGAAAGAGGAGGAAACTTTCCAGGCCTTGAATGAAAAGCTTTGGCCTCTCCTATAGACTGGGATGCACCAGGCGGAAATACTGTTTGTTTGCCTAACTGAACTTTTGAAAGATCACACAAGACAGAATAGCTATAGGCCATGCCGGATTAACCTAGTAGGAATTCAATCAATGAGATGAACTTTGCTGACCCACAGACCCTCAAAAGTCCAAGGTTATACAGAGCCTTGTAAAGAATTCGATTGTGAAGTTTTTTTTAACATACTAGTATGAGAGTAGATGGCACACTGGCAGCTTTCCACTGTAGAACAAAGCTGTTTACTTTGTGGGGGTAGAAAACCTTCTGAGTATGATTTCCAAAGTGTTGATTCCAATGGCATTTGGGCCTGAGATATGACATTAGAAAGATAAAGCACCATTTTAAAGCATTTTAACAAAAATACAATTTTGTATCTTTTCTTTTGATTTATACTCAGATTACAGTTAAGAACTAAGTTAGAAAATGAACATCAAAGGACTGAGGTTAAAATGGCACACTGGACAATCTTTCTCCTTCTACGAAAGCTTGAACACATAAAGGTTTATTGATTCTCAGATAATAGAAATGACTTACACATTTCAATAATCTCCATTGCCTTTCAACTGTCATTAGCAATAAAAATTGTCTCTTTACTATATTGAACTATGAAACACTGTGAAATAAACATGACAGTGTTCATCTTTGTATTATTTTAGTGTTATTCCTTCTCATTTATTCTTCTATATTTTGATTTAAAATATTTACCTCCCTCTAAGAGGTTGTAAGGACTTCCCTTTTCATATCTATGTGTAGTCACAATATTTAAAGTGCTAGAAATATGCCAGCATTCCCGAATCCCAGCAGTGATACTTTATATTGGCAGTATCCAGTGTAAGTGTGTATGTGTGTGTGTGTGTATGTGTGTGTGTGTGTGTATTATTTATTAAATAATGTTATATTGAATCTACAGTGAAATCACATGTGTAGCTTAGGCAGAGATATTTATAGACCTGAGGCTACTACATGACAGAACTGCAAAAGCCAAGGTGAGCCTTTCTGTGCTGGTAATGTCTATGCTGTTATGTTACTACCTTGAGGACATGTTTCCTCATATATCAATCACATATGATGATGAGTTTGTGCTTTGAAGTACATATAAATCAAAGAAATCAATGTCCATCTCTAGTGCATTTAAGTACTAATTTTCTTAGCACAAATAAATGGCTCAAAGTATCTCAAGTGTTCTGTAAGATATAGGAAATGGTCAAGTATGATATCAGTGTGCTATGAAAGAATAAAACATGTACCCCTAATTCTTACTAAAGGAACTTTTGAACAATTCAAAGTCCTTAACTATTTCACTACTTCCACTTTATATGTTATAAGCACTAAAGGGCACTACTCAGCCCTACAAATCCTAAGCCACATTGCTGCCTGAAGCTGAATTGCTATTGTTCCCCAAAGAAAAATTCTATCTGATATGTTTCATTGCTATAATCCCCATCATTTTACCTTTTAGGAACTGAATCTTTAAATTACCATTTAGGATACCCCAATATATTCAAAAGTGTAACATAAATGTACTTGTGCATGCCTCTATACTCAGACACACACACATACAGACACACACACACACGCACACACATATCACAAACTATACTTCTAAAATTAAATATGGAGCTCTGTCTCAATCCCAACTATTCATCATATCTTTTCATCCTCTCTACTCTCTGTTTGTCAGAAAGATCTAAATCATATTTTAAGACAAAACAAAAATAGTTGCTATAGTCCCTTGAAATTAGTGACATAAGGGCTAATAACACTCATGCAACTGAACTGCAGGGTTCAGAGAGCCTCTTATCATGAAACATTTGGAGTATAGAAACATAGGGACTCTGGGAAAAGCAACAACACCATAATAGTCAAAGTGCTTACCACATACCAACTACCAAACAGAAGCTAAAAGATGAAGAATTAGACAAAGTCTAGGAATGTATCTGTGATTTTTTTGTCTATGTTTTCTACATAAATTTCCTTGGTCCATGTAAAGTGAAGACATCTCCAGGAAGAGACTGTTAAGCATTTTATACTATCAGAGTTTGATAATGTAGTCAGAAAAGAATGCCAGGCATATAGTAGAATTTTAAACATTTGTTGAAAGAATGACTGGTTATAACTACTTTTCAAAGACAGGATAAATCAGTTGTCACCGTGAATATATTTGGAAAATCATCAACAAATGGCTATTGTAAGGGAGATTGAAGATGCTGGTTGGGATAATCTACTGTGTGGTAGTTTATTTACTCTACTGTAGAATTTTTGTGCAGAACCCCTAGGGGAGCACTCTTGTTGTGATTACTTTTAGGCTGGCAGTGCCTCTACTCCAGAGCAAGATCTCAAAGCAATCCCATGTCCTCTCTTCATGTCCCTGCCATTTACCCATCCAGTTGTTAACACATTTTAAATTCTGACAGGTTATTTCACTTCCAAAATGATACTAAGAGTCACACATGTCAGAACTCCACTTGATAAGTTGTGTTCATTTCAAATGTAGTATGTGAGCACTGAATCCTCACTCTTTGAATCCTGCAAAGTGTATCAATAATTATGCCAAATCCATCCAACAGTTGATTGAGGTGTTTTCAGTTTGATATGGGTGTCAAAATGTGAACATTATTCAGATCTTTGCCTGGTGTGCTGAATGGAAAAAAAATCCATTCATACATTATAGATTTATTCCTAACGTGAAAATTAGACCAAAGTATCTTAGATTCCCACATAGTTTCTTTGTAATTACAAAGGTGACTTTGCTACCTGACATCTGTTCCTTCTTCGTTATATCTGGTTATACATGTCATGTGTTAAGGTGCTAAGAAAAATGCAGATTTGTATACTCCTTGGGTAATGCTTTGTAAGGAAACACTTTCCAAGCTCAATTTCTAATCTACTTTGAAAACCTGAGCTAACTTTACAATTCCACTATTTAGTTGTGATATTCCTAGTTTGGTACTTGATTTGTGCTACAACAGACAGACTGAAATAAGCAATTAGGAATATGAGCACTATCGTGTATTTTTAAAGTAATGTCATAAAGGACTAATATAGTAATCCAGAAAACCTCAAAATATGTTTTTAAGACAAATCATTGCAAACATAATTTAAAAATGATTTATAAAAAATGCTTAAAGGCAATCATTCTATATATCAAAATCACAAGGAAGAAGTTTAAAAAAATTTAATTTATTTTCTAATCATTAATTCTGTAGTAAATATATTATCAACTAGATATATTAGGTAAATTGATCTCTGGTATATATATATATATATATATATTTCAGATGTAGATATTTAATAATGTAGTTGATAGTTATTTTCTACATGTAGAATTATTTTGCAAGGCTTTTAGTTATAAAGGACAGTGACCTGAAGTTAACATCTCCACATAAATTTTCTGTCATCTTTTAATTTTATGGTCTTGAGTTTTTGACCCAAGTAGGTGGTAAGAGTTCACAAGGCCAGGGCCAAATGAAACAAACACTTGTCTTTGGAGTCTTAGAAATGTAAAATGAGCCAAGTGTTCCTAAAAATATTTTTATAGCAGATATGCTCAAATGAGAGAGAATGAGAGAGAGAGGAAAGGCGGAGAGACAGAGACACAGAGAGATTTGAAAGGCAAGTTTAGCAAATTTAGTGCATATTGAAATTTTTTTCATCCATATCCTGCTCTTAAACCCACAGTTAAAAGAGTTGGGCTTCTGACTTTTAATGAATCACTGTGAATTTTGATTACATACGTTACTCCAACCCTCGGCTGGGGGACAATTATAGTTCATTATATGCATCTCAAGTTGTTTATTCCTTATGATGCACAAGGATGTTTAAGGACTTGTTTCTGCCAAGAGCTTCCCCCTACCACCACCAAATAATTTCACAACAGAGTAAAAACACATGGACTTTATATGAAGCAAAAATAGAAGTGATATAAGGGTTGTATTTTTATAGCTGTATTTGAGTACATTTCAAATGAATGTTTGTTAAACAGGGGGAAAAATCAGACTGGCATTGTCGGGATTCTAAGCGAATTAGGTGAGGCAGGGACAGGAAGAATCTGAGTAGCTTGCATTTAATTAGCACTTACTGGTACAAAATAAATTAGACAGATTTGTCTTGTTTTATGAGCAAGATCCTGTTTTTCTATTTCATTTTCTTTGTGCTTTTGGTGAGGACGGATCTGGCGCTCTGGGTACTAACTAGGCACTAATTCAATTGGTGCTTTCTCCGACGGTCTGCTTGCAAACCGGTGCCAGACCCACTGGTCCTTTGTGTACTGCCCGCCCTGCATGTGTCTGGGCTCCCCTGGCCAGTCCGTTTTTTTGTCTCTGATGGTTAATAAGCTTTGAGCCTAGTAGTCAAATGTGGTGGGAACGGGGACAAGACGAGGGTCCTTACTGAAGGTGTTTGTTGTTAAATAGAACAATTCAGCTGTCTCTTTAGAAAACTTGACAAAAGGAAATGCTCCCTGCTGAGAATTTTCTTAGCCTGTTGCACAAAAGATGAAGTTTGTTTAAGAAATTGCTGCTAAAGAAAGCGTCAACCCATTAAGGTAATTATATGGAACCTGTGCCGTATAACAGCTTAATTGATGTTAATGTTTGTCTAATTGGTGATCGGGAGAGTGCAAAGGACTAAAGGTCTTCCGAGCACTTTCAGTCATGGCTCTGAAAGGGCTCTTCTGGTTTTCACAGCTATAACAATGCCCGCGCGTCTTTCTCAGATTACGCCTTGTTTTCAGCCCCTTACAGCATTCTGCTCCACTACTTAAAGCGTAAAAGAAGGGTGAAGAGCCATTGTCTAACGCAGCCTTTTTCAAAGAGTGTTTCTGACAGGAATTGTTCTAGGAATCAGGCAGGAGAGAAGGGAGTGTGAGAGGTGAAAGCCACTATCACCCACTTGTGCCACCTCCCCAATGAGCAGCAAGAGCCGCCTAATTGCTGCATCTGTTTTCCCCCTCCCCTCCAAGCCGCCCTTACTCTTAAACAAGATCCTTACACCATTGCCACATGTTCCTGTGGAATCTCAAACAAAACAAAACAAAACAAGAAAGAAAAAATGCACCCCAACTTTGCTGACGTTTTAAAAAATTGGCATAAAAGGAACCATTAAGAAAGCACATTTAACAATTAAATGCATTAAAAAATCTATGAACATTTATCTTCCTAAACTTTCATACACTGTATGGGCATATTTGCAAATATGTTTGGATAAACGATACACATATGTGCATAAGAATGTATGTGGCATTTCAGTGTAAAGAGACTGTATGATTATTACATGGATACTCATAAATATCGATACAAGGGTATAGGTTTGGAAATTTTTTATTTGTTTTCATTTGGAAAAGTCATTAAATAAGTCATCCATCTTTATAGTTTAATTTTGAAAATCATAGTAAACATTGTTGATCTGGCTTATAAAACTCAAAGGCTTCAATATTTTGCCTCTCAAATTAAGTGAACGGAGAGCCAAGATGTCTTCTAAAAAAAAATCTCAGCTTACACACTCATTCACATGCATACTCCACAGACAGACAGATAGACAGACAGGCAGAAAGACAGACAGACACACACACACACACACACACACACACACACACACACACACACATACACTTCACTTAGCATGCCCCCATCCTGGAAAGTTTTAGTGCTTGGGCTTTTCAATTTTTATGGTTTATGTTCCTATATTTAACAGATTGATATTTTCCTGTTTGTTCTCTGTAAGATTCCTTTTCTGCATACAGAGTGTATTCATGTGCTAACTTAATGAGGAAATGACGAGTTTTTATCAACCTTATTAAACATACACCCAGAAGATATCCATTTTAATAAGGGGCCAATTACTAAGTGTGTCTTCAGTTAGAAAGAACTTAGCTTTTACCTTGTTCTTTGGCTCTCCATGTCTCTAATTAATTGAATCTTGAAATCGTTGGACTTTCAGCTTAAGAGAAGACTGAAGAAGGGAACTTAACAACACTGCCTATTCCTTTATGTCTAGAATGGGGGAAAAAAACACCTGTAATGCTAAAAGACTCAGGCTTTTGTCTGTTTCTAATATTACTTTTCTGCCTAATTGCCATCACTGCCACGTACATTAGGCCCTTTTTCAGCAGGGTTAAAACAGGGCCAGTGATGAATGGAAAACTGATTGTACTGCTGTCAAACTTGAATGTGAGGCTCATTCTAGAGATAGAAGTACGAGGAAAAGGACAGAGAATTGCACTTCATTAAAGCTCCACCAAGCTGATTGGAGTGGAGGAGGTAATTGAGATTTAAAGTGGCATTCCCATCACACTGTCCCTTTTTCAACTTAACAACTGTCATTCAAGCCACATAGGGCAACAATTGGCCAGATTTCCCAGCTCTTCTGGGTAATAAAACAGACACTCACCTTCTGGCTATTCGTTTTACTTACTTTGTTCTAATTTCCAATTCATGTGTCATTAGTGAACGAAGATTGACAAGAAATAGCTTTGACCTCACAGATTTGACCTTCAACCCCCAAGACCCAACTCTAGTCTGAGCATAGGTTGGACTATGCTAAGAAACACCTTTCCTTTGCACACGCATGAATGGTGGTTTTTTCCGTCATTGTACCACCCCCTGCTTGCCACTACATTTAGACTATGAGACATGTCAACTGCCTGTCACAATTACAATAGACATAGCAAATCAGAATTTTCCCCAAATCCAAGGGGAACTTCCTGAACAAAGAGTAAATTTTATTGCACAGATTTTAGAGACCCCCAATTTGTAGTGCCATAATGAATGTATCCCACAGACAAATAGGTAGTTGTTAATTATCCTAGCTATTTCTTTCTTTTTTTTTTTTAATGTGCTAACAACACAGCACGCAGAGCCTCATATCTTACCCGTTACCTGATGATCTCATCACAGTTGAAAAGCTGGCTGTCTGGGAAGAAGGCATTATCACAGAAACTATGCATAACAAAGCATCACATGATCGTAATCCTTTATTTTCATGATTTAATAAAAGAAAGTGTGATATTTGGGAAACAGATGGGTTTGGCTACACGGTTATTAAACCGACTGAAATACTTTACCTCTAGTATCACTTTAAGATAAACATAACCCTTATACTTTCCTTAGTTCATTATCCTAAACTAATATGTGCTAATTTTGCATCATCAGAATGTGGGTTGGATAAGAAAAATAATTTTCAAAAGGTAAGACCCGTGAACTGAATAAGAACTCCCAATGACTTTAAAAGTATTCTTTGTCTTGCAAATATTTTGAACAGAAGTCTCTGAAGGCTAAGCAAGTCTTACGATTTCTTCATCTAGAGTGACAAACGTGGGCAATTTTAGTGTGAAGCCCTCTAATATAGGGAAATATACCACATTAGTATAGGCCTACCTTTGAAAACTTGACTTTATCCACTGTAAGGTGAAGCATTTTGAAAACACTGAAAAGTAATGGTTTGGGCTTCATTTTGATATATTGATGAACTGGGAAGTCATTTTTATTCCATTCCTTCGAAGTTTTCTTTAGCATCATAGCTGTGGGACTGGATTTGATTTCATTTGAAGGAACACCACAGACATTTTAATTTCCTGGTAGTAGTCTCCTACTGTAACATGGAGAGGAGACATTTGCTTTCATGATCATTTATAACTGTTACCATTTCATCTGTGGATGCTCACAGTGTCATTATCTTCAGAACCTTTGAATAAAACTCAGACTGGATTCTTCTGAACATGGTGATTAGCAATATAAATATATGTCATTTCAGAATGGGACACACTTTCAGAGTTTGAAATAGTAAGAGTTTACAAATAAGTATAAAAATTCAGAGAGCCTAGTATGGTGGGCATAGTCTTTATTAGACCTCTGCCACAATTATGTCTGTAATGCGCTTTTAGGATGGTAGCATCACGTATTTGCTTTGGGCTATATTCTTACAACAGAAATATTTTTAAACCAAATGTCAAAGAAAATTTTCTGCACTTGGAGCCTTCCTATGCAGTGAGGGAATTTTGAAGTTCTTCTAGGACAGAGAAGATCCAAATTTTTGGTTTTATCTCAACAGCAAATTAAGGGTCATCAAAAGAAATCTCTGACTGTTGGTAGTCTCTGTAAAGCTGCCTTTCATCCCACACCTGCGACAATTACCCTGTGTTAGTGAAGCTGACATGAGTCAGGCCACAGGTCAAGGGTCAGGGTATTGTCAGAAGGAAGTTATTCTCCAGTCCACTAAATCTCTTATCATTTTTATCTAATGTGATATCCACCTGTCAATCACAGAGTGTCAGCCATTGTCTTGTTTTATGTGTTGGGCCTTCTGCCTCAAAGGGGACACAGTTCAATACCTTCCTTATAATCGATATTTTCTGTCTTTAAAATTTTATTTCTAAAATGAATACACTAACCTTAAGAACATTTTAAAGAGCTCTTTTCATAATTTTATATGAAATTAGAACAAGATACTAAAAATACTTTTCAGGTATTAGTGTTTGTTTAATTGATTTAATGAATAGTTAACCATAGCAAAGGAGAGATTGTAAAGGCAAAACTTTACAACTTTTTTTTTTATTTTGAGTGAGTGTGCATGCAAGGTCACCCCACATATCACAGACCAGCAAATCTTGCTAATAAATGCATTTTTAGGGCAAAATAAAGCACTTTTGAAATTGTTTTTATGATGGGATTCCATTGAGTTACATATACCCAGCTGTGTCTGCTTTGGCTGTGCTAGAATGCGATGAAAGGCAGTGCAGAAGATGATGCTGGGAAGGGTTTTGGTAACCCAACCAGGTAGTATACAAATCACAGCGCCCCTTGTTAGGAGCTTCAACTGACGAAGAAATTCTTGTCTCAAAGCATCTTCCTGAAACACAAACATAATAAGAAAATAAAACCCCTCAAAATCTCAGGGCTTTCAAAGAACAAATCAAAAGTTACTAAATCACAAGGAAATTTGAAGCTGACCTTTTCCTCTTGACAATTGTAAAATAAAGCTTAGAAATTTCTAGGCACACTTGTTCTTCTGGAAACGTTTCTTTGAAGCACAGTGCATTGAAGAGTTGAAGAACAGATCACAGGACATCACAAGCTTTGGCCTTGATTCTGTTCTTAGCCTGTTGATGCCATCTTTCAAATAGACAGAACTCAGTCCTCCCAATTCCCAACTGCACCTATTTGTATTGTCCCATACTCTGAGATGGTAAGTGCTTCTTTGTGCTCCTAGAAGAGTCTTATGTCAATTCCTAACAAAACACACATATACACATGCACACAGATCCTTGTACTATTGAAAACAGAGGTAGTGTCTTCATTTTTAAACTTTACAATGAAGTAAAGGGTGCCTAATGAAATAATGAATGAAGCAAAGGTTCCTGAGGCAATCACATACCCTAATCCATCTCTTTTATAATTACTAATAGAATGCACTTACTTTCAAAACTGTACCAGTTTGGATGACAAATTCTGATAGTCATTATTTCCTCAATGGACGTCAAACCACGTATATTGCTAATTTGCTTGAGATCAATTAATGTCACTCAGACTCATCTTTTCTTTACAAAATAACTCCAATTCTACTATCCTTCATTATCTTCTACTTTAAAGTTTGGAGATTAGTCTAAGATAAGAAATGTCTGAAGCAAAGATTTGGGCTTCCATGTGCACAGTGATTCAATATTTCAATCAGCAGACTCAAAGACAACCTTCAATTCTGTATGTCTATGCCCCAGTTTTATTTAGCTGCACCTGAATGCCTTACATTGTGTAAGGTATCTTGTAGATCGGCTATATATACTTGGATTTTTGAGATAGGATTTCACTGTGTAACAGCCCTGGCTGTTTGGGAACTCTCTTTGCAGACCAGTTTGGCCTGAAATTCACAGAGATCTGCCTGCCTCTGCCTCCCAGGTGCTAGACTTAAAGACATGAGTCACCACTGCACAGCATGAACTCTATTATTACAGGTTTGGTTGACTGGCGTTTGTTTGTTTGTTTGTTTGGAATATTAATGACGTAGAAGCAAACAAAAATAAGCACCATGTTTCAATAAACTTGGGAAAGGCTAATTTTGTTGTCAGAACACACTTGAGATGATAACGATGGGATGTCCTTTGTATTTGTGGTAAGAAATGGTACCTTAAAGTAGGCAGCACATAATTGATGTACTTCATCCTGATTCTGTGTGAAGCCATGAGATGTAATCATCACCAGCTATGATGCCAGGAAAAAATGATTTCGTCAAAGCAATTCCAGGATTCAAGTTTCTGATTCATGATTTTCATAGCCTATATTTGAAGCCTTTTCCTCATTTGTGCAGTCTATATGATGGTACATCTAAGATGCTAACAAAGAGCCTTGATGTGAAAACAAAAACTCAGAGAAAAAATTTTGGTTTTAAAAACTGAAATGATGGTATAGAGAGGAAATATTATTTCCATCAGTTTAGGCTTCTAATTGAAATATTGGCATTTACTGTAAACTTTTTTGAGTTTTTTTTTTTTAGCATTTTTTACATGTACATTTATATTATAACATATATATACAATAAACTACATACAGCAAGGAGAACCATAAACTGATCAGGAATTATATAAGTATTACATTCATAGTGTTTTGGCACTATGTATTTGGCAACCTTGAAGAAAACATCTTGCCTATCTTGATGGATCTAAAATTCTCAGTGAAAATCAGTATCTATCATACCTCATCTCTAGCAACCTAAAAACATCTATTTAGACCTAAAAACATCTTTACACCTAAACAACTAAACTTAATTGTAAAATTAAACTATCTAGTCTTCAACTCCATCAGACTTGAGAAGGAATAAAATTAATTACTTGAGTAAACAGGAAGTGCAAGTTAGCAGCTTCCAAAATGAAAAAAAAATGGCAGAGACAGTTTGCTGCCTGAACAGTCAACCAAAACACTTGAAATTTGCAGACAAATGGATGGAACTAGAAATGATCATCCTAAGTGAGGTAACCCAGACCTAGAAAGACACACATGGTATATACTCACTTATAAGTGGATATTAGCCCAACATAGATGTCCTCTGAGAGACTCCACCCAGCAGGGCATGGGGACAAATTCTGGGACTCAAAGTCTGACTCTAAGGAAAGATCTGTGAGTTATTGTAGACTTCGAAAAACCTGTAATAGTCCCAAGCATTCAAAGTTTGACTCCAAGTTTGGCTGTTGGGGCAACATGGCTGGAAATAGTCTCAGTTGCTAATTAGAATATAGAAGCTGATTCTGATACCAGAATTTGTTTTGAGTTCTCTCTGTATGTGTGTGTGTGTGTGTGTGTGTGTGTGTGTGTGTGTGTGTGTGTGTGTGTGTGTAACATTTAAGCACATATATATTTAAGCAAAACTGTAGAACTGAAAACATAACAGGTACTCTTCCAGGTGAGTCATGGCTGTGAGTCCACACTAAACCACAAGGTTGTCGTTAAGCATGAAACTGGCACGTTTTAGGAGGAAAAATCATAGTGGGTGCTAGGAAGTTTCATTAACTTCCAAATCTTTATGTTTATGACACGCTTAGCTTTAGTTCTACTTTTTAAAATATCATGGGCTTTTGGTGAGCACCAGTGAGTCAGTAAATAGTATTGATACTTCCTAGATTTCCCAAGATTTAATAGCTCTTGTCTATGTGCAACTTACAATTAAATCTAAATCTGTTTACAAAAAAGGAGTTGGTATCAGTTTCTGTAATTGAGTTGTGCACACTCAAGGTAATAAAATAGGAGTATTTTCAACACAAACACTTCCATGTTTGTTTGTTTGTTTGTTTTTGTGGAAGGCAAGTGTATTCATTGAACTAATCTACAAAAACTGTACTGCACTTGGTCAACAACAACTAATCTCTCTTCTGTCAACATGAAAGGTAGCAGAAATACACCCAAAATAGTTTTAATTAGATACAGGAAGGTCAGCCTCAAAATCAAGCCAGCTGAGCACAGGAGCTACAATGCTGGGCATGTGATGGCTTTAATGTGAATATTCTTTGGTGTTAATTTAAAAGTATCCAAATAGGGGACAGAAATATCTGAAATAGAATGTGGTGTCACCTCTTTCTGCAGTATGTATCCTATAAGATTTTTGTTTCATGTGCTCTGGCTGTGTTTACAATCAATATTTGGGGTTGTGAAAAATATTTCATCTCATACATGTTCAGAGTCTACACTACATGTTTAGGAAAGTGTTTATTTTGAGATAAGTTTATTTTGATAGAGTCATAAAGACTAATGTGTCATGCACCAAGATCTCGGTTTCTTTTCTTCAAACAGAGATGATAAGCTACAGATCACTATTGCAACAGGCACTGATGCTAGCAAATCATAGACCACCATCGTCTCCATAAGGTCCATCTTTCTACGGATTACAACATCTAGCTTTCCCCATCTCAACAATCACTTTATACTTGGCAATTACTACTTTTTCTCTGCTTTGGTAGTTGTTTGATTTCAGTTAAAACAGAATGATGAAGTATGTAACTTTTTAGAGTTTTTTTTTTAATCCAACGTAATGGTGATATGTCTACACAGTCTGTTATTACTCTTTCTTCTTTATTATTTAGTTGTGACAGACGGTATAGAGATTCATTTTTTAACCGATAGTAATTGAAAGATGTTTGAAATCTTTCTAATTCTTAAAGACTAAAATTTGAATGCTGGGCTTAGAGAGATGGCTCAGCTGCTATGAGTGCCCACTGCACTTGTTCAGGTCCAGTGCCCACATCAGGTGTCACCCAACCATTTGTAACTCCAACTACAGAGGATTCAATGACCTCTGGCTTCTGTGGGCACCTTCACAAATATAGTACATGAAAGCCTATTCAGGCATACACATACAAACAATTTTTTAAAAATCAATATTAAAAAAAACATAGCTGCCATGAATACTTACTCACCAGTTTTTGTGTGAAGATACATTTTCATGTTCCAGAGAGAAATGCCCAGAAGTTCAATTGGTAGAAACAATAGTTTTACTTTTATTTCTCTAACTGCCAAACTGTTTTCTAGTGCTGGTTAAATCATTTTGTATCCTCCAGAAGTCTGCAAATAGTCTACCTTCCCAGTTTACATTTGGCCATCTCATTCTTTTATGATTTAGTTATTCAGGCTAGTAAGAAGTATTAAGTTGTGCTTTTTAGTCAATAAAACAATTCTTGGGAAAATGTAGGTTCATAGCTCATAAAATTAAGCATAAAATCTAGTTTCCATATCTCTTCGTAAAAGCATGTAAAACTCCCTTGTCATGGACATCTCACACCATGGTTGGAGATTTGTGATGGTCAGTGTTATCTCAACACAGGTGCTCATAATCCATAGTTTATGTTGAGGTTCACTGTTGAGAATTTACAATCCATGGACTTTGATCAATGAATTGACGACATGCATCCACCATTGGACCTCACAGATTATTTGACTGTTATAAAAATCTTCATGCTCCAATTTAGTTATTTACTTATTCATTACTCCTCTAGTCCCTGACAACCCATGGTTCTGTTTGTTTGTTTGTTTGTTTGTTTACTGTCTTCATAGTATGGCCTTTTCCAGATCATTTTATAGTTGGAATCAGACAGAGTATAGACCTGTCAGACTGAACTCTTTCACTTGGTAATATGCATTTAAATTTCCTCCATGGCTGAGTTACTCATCGGCCTTTAGGACTTCCAAATATTCTGCTTTTTCGATGCAGTAGAATTTATCTATTTGCCTACTGGACAACAGCAGTTTTGCTGCCAAATCTGGGTGATTATGATGAAAGCTCTTACAAACATTTGTTTACAAGCCTTTTTTAACAGGGATACACTTTCATTCATTTGAGAGAGTATCCAGAATTATACAGTTGCTGGATCTAATAAATTTTCTTACATAAGAAACTTTACAGTGTTTCATTGAGGCTGTACTACATTACATTTTCATAACAAATGAATCTAAGTTTCTCTTTCTCATATCCTTACCACTGTCTGGTCTTATTGATGCTTAGGACTTAGGTCATTCTAGTAAGTCTTTATTTCTTTCATGTTTAATCCCCCTAGGATATATGATATTGAACGATTTCATACTTTTCTCACCATTCATATTTCTTCTCTGGTGATAATTTGTTCAGGATATTTTGTTCATTTACAAATCATTTATATTTTAAATTATTGATATTCTTATTGAATTTATCAGCTCTTTGTATATGTTGAATAGCAATCCTTATGCTTTTGGGAAGCATAATTCAGACATTTATTCTCTTTAAACACTTTGTAATTGATGTAACTGAATAATTTCTTTCTGTTTTCTTTAAACCCGATTCATTGATGAAGTTTATTATTGTTCTTTAAATTTCGCTCACATTCTGTGTTCTGGAGTTGATCTAGGTCATTCTCATTGTTAAACATTTCTACAGGACAGACAGGTTTTTAAAATATTTTATTAATTTATTAATATTACATCTCACTTGTTAGCCCATCCCCTGTATCCTCCCATTACTCCCTCCCTCCCACTTTCCCCCTACTCCCTTCCTCTATGTGACTGAAGGGGACCTCCTCCCCATATATATGCTCATAGGGTATCAAGTCTCTTCTTGGTAGCCTGCTATCCTTCCTCTAAGTGCCACCAGGCCTCCCCATCCAGGGGATGTGGTCAAATATGGGGCACCAGAGTTCATGTGAAAGTCAGTCCCCATTCTCCACTCAACTGTGGAGAATGTCCTGTCCATTGGCTAGATCTAGTATTTACTGCACACATTGTCCTTGGCTGGTGCTATATTTTGAGCAGGACCACTGGACCCTGATCTGCCCATCATAACGTTCTTCTTGTAGGTTTCTAGGATCCTCTGGATCCTTCTATTCCCCCATTCTCCCATGCTTCTCTCACCTAAAGTCCCAATAGGATATCTGCCTCAACTTTCCTGGTAAGTGAAGATTTTCATGGGACGTTCCCTTCGGGCTAGTGTCCAGATATAAGAGCCATTTGACTCTTTCTGCTTCTGGGTGAACTCCCTCATTAACTGACAGGTTTTAAAGAAAATCTTTCAAATTGCTAGTAATTTGCAATGATTTCTAGCACTTCAAAATTCTTTGTTATTTCTGAGTTTGCTCAGTTTGTAGCAGAAGAATGGATGTACAGGAAGTTTGGTCGCAGGCCATGGAAACGACTTGGGTTGAGGGAAGTCAAATAAGTAGAAGAGACTAGGGTGGTGGACTGCTTCGTTCCAAGGCTGGAGTGTGCAGGCAGATCTAGGTGAGGTAAAAGGTTGAATATGGCATGGAGAGCTCTGTGCACTGGGAGATAAGTAGGGGGAATCCTCACTGAAGCTTAGAGCTCTTTATAGTGCAGACTGAGAAGTCCATGCTACGCTGGTGCGCTGGTTGTGTGACTCAGTCTAGAAGTGATGGGTTGCAGCAAAGACATGGATGGGTGTCAGGGAATTTCACCAGGCTAGACCCTGGAGGAGGGTGTGGAAAGTCTGAAAACCAGGTGGGGTGGCTAAAAGTTGTTCAGAAGTCCTCGTTATTTCTTAAGAAAGGATTCCTCACTAAACCTGCAGGTGTAAGTGCCAGGACTTCACTTTCCCCAGTGTTGGCTGCTGCTGCACCACTAAGCCCACCATTTACACGGGTGCTGGGGATCTCAACTCGGTCTTCATGCTGTATGGCACGTTACCCACGGTGAATTCTCTTCTCACCCTTCTCATATTTGCTTTACCTATAAAATCTAGGGTTTTGAGTGCTGTTTAAATGTAAGTCTGCCTACTGTATCTTTTCCAAATAAAGACAATCTACGTTCTTTATATGACTTTTAATTACCTTTATAGTATTATTTTATACATCATATTCATATTGTCCACTCATATGTTATAGACACTCATTCTCAATAGCATTCTTGAAGTGAATTACCTAAAGAGGCTGAAACACAAAAGAACTATTCATTATGATTAAACTACCTTCATGTCATTTTCATAGTCTCTTAATAAGCAAGGAAATGTGAAATACAACATTTTCCATTTTAGCTGCTTAAATGCCATGAAATATATAAATTTTAGACCAAGAGAATGGTAAACTTGAGTAAAAAATTCTGGAAAATACAGGGTTGGAAACACTTTTATCTTTATTTTTATTTTTTACATATAAATTTATATTGCTACACTTATATACAATAAACTACCTACAGCAAGAAGAACCATGAAACAATCAGGAATTATATAAATGTTACATTCATAGTGTTTTGGCTATTTGTGTTGTGCAGCCTTGAAAAAAAAACTTTCCAATTTGGTAAGTCTAAAATTCTAACTGTAAATCAATATCTACCGTATCTCATCATTATCAACTTAAAACATCTATCTAGAACTAAAAATAATCTTAACAGCTAAACAACTAAACTTAATTGTAAAACTAAATTAACTGGTCTTCAACCCCATCAGAGACTTAAGAAGGAATAAAATTAATTACCTGAGTATACAGGAAGTGCAGGTTAGAAGACAGCCAGTTTGCTGCCTGAACCGTTATCCAGAACTCTCTATAATGTTGGAGCATCCTCTTCAGCCTTCTGGCCCATTATATCTGACAGACATATTTGTGAGGCAAGAACTATTGAGGAATTGCTTACCCTTTCTTTACAGAGTTTGGCTGTCGACTCTGCCTGCATCCAAGCTTGCCCATTTTTAGGCAGATTTCTGTCTGTGGTAGAAATGAGGACATTTTGTCAGTGGCTTGTTTGCCATATATGAGGCCATCTCCAAAAGGAGGTTCTTTGATGTTCATCATCCTCTTTGAGGTAGGCTGTGTGTTACCAGGAGTTTACACTTTTTAAATCTCAAGAAACACCATTAATTAGTGAGATTTGGCTTATTTTATAATATGAAGAAACCTTGAATTTTTATTATTAACTAATCAATAATCAATAATTAATTACACTGCCTTAGCTGTTCAAAAATGTATTTCTTTACCTATGTTCTTTCCAAATACCAAATGCAAGTACTGTCTTAGCAATAGCTCAGTTGCTTAGTTATGATGTTTTGCTCAATGAAATGAAAGCAACTATTTTACATTTCAATTATATGTAGGATTGGTGGTCATAGCAACACTAAAACCAAACAAACAGTATGAAATACTACTTGACCATGAATATCAGATAAATGATAAAGAATGAATAATTTTAAAAGTGAATATGATAATGGGATATTTAGGATAGATATTTAGAAAATAATTATTTCCAATACATTTGAACTTTTACTTAACTAAGTATCTTATATTTCATCTGAAACATTTACAAGTTCTAGATTCATATAGAGATTTATAATCATACCCTTATACTTTAAGCATTTCACTATCCAAAAATACATTATTTTATAAAATTACTTTCAGTCATAAGTTAATATAAAAACAAAGATTCAAACTCTGAAGCTTAGCAAAAAAGAATATTTAGGAAGGATAGCATAAAAGTGCACATTTTAGCATTTATGTGAGAAGTACAACTATCTACTGAAGTTCTCTGCTCTTTTATCTCAATTACATGTGTTCTGAACACACCCATCAGATGCACATTTCATTACAGGACCAGTCCCACTTTTGCACAAACATGTTGGCATCACTGGAATTGTTTTTTGCCTAATGAATTAGTTGCTCAACAGTAGTCACACTCACTACTTCGGTTTTTCTTTTTAATACATTTGAATTTAAATATTATAACTCTTTTGGGAAAACAGCTTATTTTTAAAGTTTTATATTATGGGATGTATAAATGTTATGTACCAAGTTAGGTTTTTATATGGGACTATATAATTTATGTGAAATTTACAAATGTTATTTTTTCTTTTTTAAATTTAATTTTTATTCACTTTACATTCTGGCCATAGCCCTATCCCTCCTCTTCTCCCAGTCCCATCCTCTCTCCCTCTCCCTCCTACCCCATTCCCTATTCCTCAGAAGAGGGGAGCCCCTCTTCCCATTCACCCTAGATCATCCAATCATATCAGGACTGAGTGTGTCCTCTTCCCCTGTAGCCTGGCAAGGCAGTCCTGCCTGGGGGAAATGATAAAAACAAACAAACAAACAAAACAAAACAAAACTGGCATCTGAGTCCATATCAGAGACAGCCCTGCTCCCCTTACTAGAGTACCCACATGAAGCTTGAGCTACCCATCGAATACATCTGTGTAGGGGGCTTAGGTCCCCAACTCTTGACACTATTAATGATACTCAGCTATGTTTGTAGAAAGGAACCTAGCATAGTTGTCCTCTGAGAAGCTCCACCCAGAAGTGGTTTGAAACAGGTGCTGAGACTCACAGTCAAACGTTGGGTGATGTGTAGGGAGGTTTGTGGAAAAGTGGGGTTGGGGAGGATCTGGAGGTGATAGGAGCTGCACCAAAAGACCAACAGAACTAACTCACCAGGCCCAGAAGGGCTTTTTGAGACTGAAGTACCAACCAAGGACCATGAATGGGTGGGACATCCTCAGTACTTTGATTTCTAACATTTTTTCCTCAGTGTTGTAATAGCAGTTTTCATTGATTCATTATGGTTTATTTATTTGGTTCCATGTCCCCTGTATCATCATAAAACTTTGAATTGAAAACAACCAGAACTATAATCCATTCGATCCTCTTCTTCAGGCTCCCTGATATAAGTCTAATAAAACTTCAGACTCAGTAAATAGTGATTTGTTTAAGAGAACTAGTGAATGTTAATGGAAATGGGTTTCAGATTAACTACAGAGTTGGGGTGATAGCTCTATTTTTCACATTCAAAAACTTTCACGCTTACTGTTCACCAAATTAAGTCAATGGACCATTAGATCATGGCTTCAATGATTAGGTCAACAGCCTTTATTAATGAATGATCAATTTTCTAATTTAAACAAATGAGATTAAAAGTGATATGGTACTTTTCAGAATCTAAATTGAGTTGGAAGCTTATGAAATAGTAAAATTCTTGTAAAAAAAAAAACCCTGCAGATTTTAAAGAAAACAGCATCCTGTGAAATTTCTTACAGTGAAAAAGCAATAATTATCACTTACTTTATGCTTTTTTTTCTCCCTGGTTTACTTGAAACTAGCAGAGCTATGAAATAACTTCTTAAATGCAGATACATTTTTAAAGTATTTATCTTTTTTACTGAAAAGGAATAAAATGTATTTCTTTAAAATAAATACTTAGATATGTGGGGAGGAACAAAAAAATTGCTAAAGGCATGAAAATTACAGAATCTACAATTTTTTGATGTTCTTGATTTCCACTATCCTAAACCAATAGCCCTGAGATTAGACGACAATAAGGTGATTTCTGTGAAAAATACTTTGGTTCTCTCTCTCTCTCTCTCTCTCTCTCTCTCTCTCTCTCTCTCTCTCTCTCTTTTTCTCTCTGAGATTTGCTATATCATTGAGATTTGGCAATGTCCAAAGATGTCCCAAAATACTATAACTTGTCTTATTTCCAAAGGCAGGCAGCTATTTTAAACCACACATGATATAATGCAATCTTTCTGGAAGGTGAGATCTGTAATCTTCAGGCAGACCCTGGACTTTATATCTTTTTGTAAAGACAAAGGTGTTCAATTTAAATCAATAAAGAACAAAGCTGATTACTAGCCTAGTCATGAGAGTTTCTATAATTCAGAATAATCATCCTGTTTGTCTTTGAAACCGTTCTTATAGGAGCACAGAATGACTTCTCATACAGACCTCTGACATACCCTGTACTTTTTCAATTCTAATTTTAATTCATCTGTTCTTTAAACCCTGTTTTTTTTGGGGGGGTTCCTGTTGATAACCTCATACTTTGAACACCTGCTATATGGTATTTTTCACTTGTCAAGTGGAACATGGGAAATTTAGTTATTTCTTGTATTTGTCTCTTTTATCTAACCATAACATGAAAGCCTTCAAGCAAAGAGGAAAGTCAGTAACTTTATATTCCTGCAAAGTGGGTAAATAATTTTCAGTTTATGTAGACATTAGTAATTTCTAAGTGAAAGTACAGGATAACCAAGTTCAGGTGTCAATAAGTTAGACTCTCATTTATCTAAACAGTCTCCGTTACCTAGTCAAGATGGCTTTGAGACTCCAAAACACCAAAAGAGTTGCTCATTAAATAAGGTTGTAACCTTATATTTGAAACAACAACAACAACAAAAGAATTGCAACATGCAACCGTACCCTTCACCTATTTGCAATGTACTTTTTCATATTAAAAGTCCTGAGTACTTTATATTGCTTGCAGCAGGTTACCAAGAAGAGACTTGATACCCTATGAATATATACAGGAGGAGGTAATCCCCCTCAGGAACAGTCATAGGGGAGGGGAATAAGGGGAAAATGGGAGGGAGGGAAGAATGGGAGGATACAAGGGATGGGATAACCATTGAGATGTAACAAGAATAAATTAATAAAGGAGAAAAAAATTGACCAAATAAAGCAATATGAGAAAAAAATAAAATAAAATGTGTTTGCAATAAAAAAAAAAGTCCTGAGAACTCCAAGATGGAAGATTTATTTTGCATATAGCATTCAGTTCATGATTTTTTAAATCTGTAGGGCCACATAACTTTATTACCATCAGTTAAAAGTATAATCATTTAAAAACGTACTTTGAAAAATTGAATTCATTTTCACAACAGTGTAAATCCTACTTATCCTCATAGACGTCGGGAACTGGAACATGAAGCTGCCTACCATAAGATGAACATTTTTTCACAAAATAGTATCATTTACTTCCTGACATTCGGTATATGTCCTAGCAATACTTTAACTAAAACGTTAAAAAGCTAAAAATTTGGTGGTCAGATATTTTAATGAAAATACATAATATGTATTTAATAATGGTCCATGAAAAAAAAACCAACTTTTGATGGAAGGACTCACTTTAAATATTGTTAAACTATACATGAAGGCTGGCACAAGCTGAAATAACAATTGCCCAGTTTGTTACAATAAAATGTCATAATTCCCAGAATTTCTGTTCTTACAGCCTTCTATTTTATAGAAAATTAAAGATATTCTTCTTATATTCCATAGTTTAGAATTCAGAAATGTATCTACCCAGTCATATGATGTTCTGTCTGAGTTTTAAAATATTCTCCTACTTATATTGTTCTTAGTCCATATTATGTTGTTTAAAGAAATGAGAATGAGCAATATGAAGAGCCAAAGATATTTGCTCCCTCAATGTAAACAAAGAACCTGTAATCCTACTTGCTTTTGGAACCATCCTGATCCCATAAAGAAAGTCACCATATGAATGAACTCAGATGTAAGAAAATGAAGGACAATATACAGAATATTTTCTCCAAAGGAGCCCTGACAAACATTTTGCACATCTATGCCCCTTTTATGTGATATGAGGTAATATATCTGTCTCTGTTAGGGTATATTACAGCAAGAAAACACCATGACTAAAAGCATGTTTAAGATAAAAAAAAAAAAAAAAAAAAAAAAAAAAAAAAAAAAAAAAAAACCTTCTTTAAGCTTGTAACTTCCACATCACATTCCATCATAAAAGAAGTCAAAATAAGAACTCAAAGAAAGCATAAGCACAAACTTAAACAAAAGCTATGCAGAAATGTTGATTGATGGTTTGCTTCCGATGGCTTGTTCAGCCTGCATTTTTATACAACTCTAAATTACTTACCCAGGGTTGTCACCACTGCCTGAGAGCCAGGCCCAAGCAGGCCCACAAATATCAAGAAAATACCCAACAGTCCTCCATCTTACATATAGGCACTTAAGAGTTCTCTGTAAATATATCTCATGCTTGTGACAAGTTGACCAAACAAACAAATGAACTAACAAACAAACAAAGCATATCTCCACTTCATTTCTGAAGACTCAGCTGACCAAAACCACAGAATGTGATTCAAAATATTGAATGTTCCTGATGAAATAAAGAGCTCTGTGGTTTCCCTCTGATATTCACAAGTCAGGCCTCAATTGTCTACCCTGATCTCAACATTCTTACGTTGTAGCTCCCACAGGCCTGCTCACTGAGCTCTTACCTCTCAATAGATTTTCCAGACTAAACTCCAAATGTCACCAAAACACACTGTAAAGCCTGTCATTTCAAGATCCCACTCCTAGTACCAATTTCTGCCTCTGTTAGTATTTCTACTGCAATGGTAAAACACAAAGGCCAAAAGCAATTTAGGGAGAAAGGCTTTGTTTGGCTTACACTTGCACATCATAGTCCACCTTCAAAGGAAGTCAAGGCAGGAAATCAAGGCAAGGAACCTGGAGTTAAGACCTGAAGCCAAATCCATGGAGGAATGCTATTTATAGCCTTGACTCTTGTGATGGTTAGATGAAAATGACCCCCATGTACACCATATGTTTAAATGATTGGCCCCCAGCTGATGTAAATCTTTGGGAATGACTAGGAGGGAAGGCCATGTTGGAGAAGGTGTGTCTTTGGGGGTTGAGCATTGAGGTTTCAAAAGCCCATACCATTCCCAGGCTTATATTTGTGTGTGCTCTGTGTATGTATGTTTATCTCTGTTTCTCTCTTTCTGATGTTCACTCTTTCTTTGTGTGTACTTGTGTGGGATAGAGAAAGAAAGAGAGAGGCCTCTTATAGAGGATACGATGTAAACTCTCAGTTACGACTACATTGCAATGCTAGCTTACATGTTCCTAGGCTCCCTGTCATGTGGTTCTTTTTTTATTTTAATTGTTAATAGTTCACTTTACATCCCAATTGTGGCCCCCTCCTTTGTTGCCCTCCCTCCCTCCTCTAGTCCTCAGAAAAGGGGAGCCATTCCCCCTTAACAACTGACCTCAGCCTATCAAGTTTCATCTGGACTGCCTGTATCTACTTCCTCTGTGGCCCTGAAAAGTAGCCCTGACAGGGGGATGTGATCAAGTTGTGAGGACCATAGTCCATGCCAGAAGTAGTCTGTACTCCTCATATTATAGGACCTCAAAATAGACTGTGCTGCCTATCCACTACATTTGAGAAGAGGATCTAGGATCTAGGTCCTCACCATGCATGGTCCTTCACTGGTGCATCCGTCTCTGCAGCACACCGCCCCTCTGCCCACATTTGTTGGCTCCACTGGTCTCCTTGTGGAGGTCCTGATCCATCCAAGTCCTTCTGCTCCTCAAGTCTTCCATAAGACTCCCTACACTCTACCCAGAAGTTTGGCTGTGAATCTCAGCATCTGTTTGGATCCTTTCCTTGGTGGAGTCTTTCCAAGAACCTCTACAGTAGGCGCCAGTCCCATTCCTTCTCTTCAACTTCTTCCAGTGCCTATTCTATTTGTCATTCTAAATGATCATCAATCATTCTCCCTAAGGTCCTCCTTGTTAATTAGTTTCTTCGGGTCTGGGTACTATAGTGTTGTTATCCTGTATCATGTGGCTAATATCTTCTTATAAGTGAGTATATGCCATGAATGTCTCTCTGGATCTGGGTTGCCTCACTCAGGATGATTACTTCTAGCTCCATCTATTTGCCTGCAATTTGAGGATTTCCTTGTTTTAAATAGCTGAGTAGTATGCAATGGCATAGATGTGCTACAGTTTCTTTATCCACTCTTTCAGTTAAGGGGCATCTAGGTTGTTTCCAGATTCAGGATACTACAAATAAAGCTATTATGGACATAGTTGAGCAAATGCCTTTGCCTGATGGGTCATCTTTTAGGTATATGCCCAGGAGTTGTATAGCTGGGTCTTGAGGATAGCATTATTCCCAATTTTCTGAGAAAGCCCCAGAATGACTTCCAAAGTGGTTGTACAAGACTGAACTCCCACCAGCAATGGAGAATTGTTCCCCTTGGTCCACATCCTCACCAGTATATGCTGCCATTTGAGTTTTGATCTTAGCCATTCTGTTAGGTATAAGATAGAATATAAGAATCCTTTGGATTTGTATTTCCTTTATGACTAGGGACATTGAGCATTTCTTTAAGTGTTTCTCTGCCATTTGATATTTCTCTACTGAGTATTCTCTGTTCAGTTCTGCACCCCATTTTAAAATTGGATTTTTTCATTTGGTGGTGTTTAATTTCTTGAGTTCTTGATATATTTTGGATATTAGCCCTTTGTCAGCTCTAGGGTCAGTGAAGATCTTTTTCCCAGTCTGTAGTCAGTGCTTTTGTTCTGTTGACAGTATCCTTTGTCTTATAGAAGCTTTTTTGTTTCATGAAGTCCCATTTATTAATTGTTGATCTTAGAGCCTAAGCTATTGCATTCTGTTCAGGAAGTTTTCTCCTATGCCAGTGTACTCAAGGCTCTTCCCCCACTTTTTCTTCTAACAAATTTAGTATGTCTAGTTTTATGTTGAGATCTTTAATCCACCTTGACTTTAGTTTTGTGTAGAGTGATAAATAAGGGTCTACTTGCATTTTTCTACAAGTAGACATCCAATTAGGCCAACAACATTTGTTGAAGATGTTATCTTTTTCCATTGTATGGATTGGGTTTCTTTGTCAAAAATCATTTGGCCGTAGGTGTGTAGATTTATTTCTGGGTCTTCTATTTGATTCCATTGATTCATCTGTCTGTTTCTATGCCAGTATCATGCAGTATTTATTACTGTTGGTCCATAGTACATCTTGAGATCAGGGATGATCTTTTGTGGTATAGGATTGTCTTAGTTATTCAAGGCTTTTTGCTTTTTCCAAATGAAGTTGATAATTGTGCTTTCAAGGTCTGTAAAGTATAGTGTTGGGATTTTGATGAGAATTGCATACAATGTGTAGGTTTCTTTTGGTAAGATTGCCATTTTTACTCTGTTAATCCTATCGATCCATGAGCATGGGAGATCTCTCCATCTTCTGATATCTTCTTCAATTACTTTCTTTAGAGACTTGAAGTTTTTTTCTCATACAGGTCTTCACTTGCTTTGTTAGAGTTACACCAAGATACATTATGGTTTTTGTGTCTATTGTGAAGGGTATAGTTTCCCTAATTTCTTTCTCAGTATGATTGTCTTTTTGTAAAATAAAAGGATACTGATTGTTTTGTATTTATTTTGTGTCCAACCACTTTGCTGAAAATGTTTATCAGCTGTAGGAGTTCCTTGGCAGAATTATTGGGATCACTTACATATACTATCATTATCATCATCGGCAAATACTGATACTTTGTCTCTTTCCTTTGCAATTCCTATTCCTTTGTTCTCCTTTAGTTGTCTTATTGCTCTAGCTTGGACTTCAAGTACTATATTGAAGAGATAAAGAGAATGGACAGCCTTGTCTTGTGCCTGATTTCAGTGGAACTGATTTAGGTCTCTCTCCATTTAGTTTGATGTTAGCTATATGCTTGTTGTATATTGCCTTTATTATGTTTAGGTATGTGCCTTGTAATCCTGATCTATCCAAGACTTTGTAACATGAATGGGTGCTGGATTTTGTCAAATGATTTTTTAGCATCTAAGGAGATGATCATGTGGATTGTTTTCTTTCAACTTGTTTGTATGATGGATTACATTGATAGATTTCCATATATTGAACCATCCCTGCATGACAAGGATGAAGCCTACTTGATCATGGTGAATGATATTTTTTATGTGTTCTTGGGTTCAGTTTACAAGTATTTTTCTCCCAAATAGTTGTTTATTGGCAGTAGGCTGGAAGGGATATCAGAATTAGCATTCACAGCAACACTATACACCAGTCATGAGGGCAGAAAGAGTGATGGGTAAGAGGCAGAATGTGCCCTCTTCAATAGCAAGTGGTTAGGCAGGTGCCTGCACTGTTGGCAGAACAGCCTTATATCAACTGTAGGAGTTCCTTGGCAGAATTCATGCCTAGTAGGCATGGTTAGAGATGAAGAGAGATTCACTGCCTGTGGCTACAGACTGGCCACTTGGAGTGTATTTTCCTTGACAAGTGATGCTATTGCCCAGGACTCATTTGATGTACTCCCCCAGGGCAGCCTTCAGGTTCTCCTCCTTTCCAAGCCAGGGCCTTAGAGCAGACACATTGCAGAGCTTGTCCATAAGAGAAATCAAGGCCCAAGGTTTCAGCAGGGGCCACTTGTTGATAGCATTGAGGTTGATGGACACCTCTTCCTCACTTTGTCCTCCAGACAGGAAAATTACCCCAAGAATAGCAGAGGGCACTGTGCAACTAAGTGCTGTGACAGTTGCCATGGGAATCTTCTCATTGGAAAATTTCTGGGTGCAAGTACAGCCTGGGGTGACAGTGTTGGGCTTCAGCAAGGTTCCTTCTGATAGACATGGTGGTTGCTCAGAGCCTTGTAGACAACTTCCAATACCTTCTCAGTCACATACTGACAGCGCTTCAAGTCATGGTCCCCATTAGGGAGGATTTCAGGCTCCATAATGGGTACAATGCCATTTGGCTGTCAGATGCTGGCATTACAGGCTGGAACATTGGCCTTTTCCATGATGGCAAGGGCTGAAAGGGTATGCTCCCCAATCTTGAGTACACAACACTGCTTGGCAAAGTCAGGTACATCCTTCTTATACTGGCCACAGCATTCAGACAGCCCATCTAGCCCCTGGGTAGTGGTCGTACTATTGGTTCATGCCAGGGGAATCATGCCCTTTTTCCACCATAATCCCCAAGACATCCTCATTGAACTTGATAACTTGGGGGAAGGGATATCCATAATTCACCTTCTGGTACAGTGTCTCATGGAAGAGGATGACCCCTCCAACCAAATGCAGGGATTCACATGGTTGTTAGTAGTCAGCAGCTGCTGGCAGTGGAACTGTTTGTTTTCCTTGGTGTTCTCGATGCCGATGGTTTGCTGGCATTTGGTAATGCTTCCATGCACTCTTCTACAGCCAGAATACCCTTCCCCAGGAGCACAATTCAGTGAGCAGTATCATATAGCTCCTCCTTCTGCTCCAGGATCATTGCTGAGTACACACGGGGCATGGTGTCAGTGGCAGTGCATTTCTGGCACAACAGTGGGTAGGCCTGCCAGGTATGATGGTGGGTGGGTGAAAGGACTGAAGAGCTAACATGATTAGGGTCACCAGAAACCCCCATTCTGTGGTGCATTACAGGAGAACGCAACCTATTCAGCTGGGGAGGACAGGGTTGCAAGTACTGTATTGAGTAGTTTTGCATCAATGTTCATAAGGGAAATTGGTCTGAAATTATCTTTCTTTGTGGGGTATTTGTTTGGCTTGGGTATCAAGGTGATTTGGCCTCATAGAATGAGTTTGTTAGTGATCCTTCTGTTTCTATTTTATGGAATAGTTTGAAAAATATTGGTATTAGCACTTCTTTGAAGGTTTGGTAGAATTCTGTGCTGAATCCATCCATACCTGGGCTTTTGTTGTTGTTGGGAGACTTTTGATGAATGCTTCTATTTCCTTAGGAGATATAGGACTATTCAGTTTGTTTACCTGATCTCGATTCTAATTTGGTAATTGGTAGCTTTGAAGAAAATTGCGCATTTCATTTATATTTTCAAATTCTGTGGCATATAGGCTTGTGAAGTAAAATCTAATGATTCTTTGGATTTCCTTGGTGTATTTCATTATGTCTACCTTTTCATTTCTGATTTTGTTAATTTGAGTACTCTTTCTTTGCCTTTTAGTTAGTTTGGCTAAGGATTTGTCTGTCATGTTGATTTTCTCAAAGAACTAGCTCTTGATCTCTGATATTTTGAATTGTTCTCTTTGTTTCTAATTTATTGATTTCAGCCCTGAGTTTAATGATTTTCAGCCATCTACTCCTCTTGGGTATGTCTGCTTCTTTTTGTTCTAGAGCTTTCAGGTGTGCTGTTAAGTTGGTAATATGGGATCTTTCCAATGTCTTCATGTAGGCCCTTAGTGATATGAACTTTCCTCTAAGCACTGCTTTCATTGTGTCCCACAAGTTTTGGTACTTTGTACCTTCATTTTCATTGAATTCTAGAAAGTCTTTAAATTCTTTGCTATTTGTTCCCTGACCTAGAGGTCATTGAGGAGAGAGTTGTTCAGTATCCATGAGTTTGTAGGCTTTCTGTTTTTTTCTGTTCTTCTTGAGTTAAAAATGTAATCCATTGTGGTCTGAGAAAATGAAGAGGGTTATTTTGATCTTCTTGTATCTGTTGAAGTTTGCTTTGTACCAAGTATATGGGAAAATTTGAGGAAGGTTCTATGAGGTACTTAGAAGAAGGTATATTCTTTTGTGTTTGGGTGAAATGTTCTATAGATATATGTTAAGTCCATTTAATTCATGATGTCTATTAGTTTCATTATTTCTCCATTTATTTTCTGTCTCAATGATCTATCTATTGGTGAACATGGAGTGGTAAAGTCTCCTACCACTAAATTGTGGGTTTGATGTGTGATTTAAGCTTTAGTAATATTTCATTTTTATGAATGTGGGTGCTCCTGCTTTTGGGGAATAGATGTTCAGGATTGAGATTTCCTCTGGGTGTATTTTTCTTTTGATGAGTCTGAAGTGTACTCCCCATCTCTTTTGGTTAGTTTTTGTTGAAGGTCTATTTTATTAGATACTAGAATGGCTACTTCAGCTCATTCTGAGATCTGTCTGCTTAGAATGTATTTTTTCCAGCCCTTTACTCTGAGATAATATCTATCTTTATTGCTGAGGTGTGTTTCTTGTATGTAGATTTGTATCCATTCTTTTAGCTTGAGTGTTTTCATTGGGGAAGTGAGGCCATTGATGTTGAGAGATATTAATAACCAGTAGTTGTTAGTTCCTGTATTTTATGTTGGTGGTGGTAGTGTGTGTGTGTGTGTGTGTGTGTGTGTGTGTGTGTGTGTGTGTTTGTGTGTGTGTGTGTGTGTTTCCTTTCTTTTGGTAAATTTAGCCTCCTACGTTGAAGTTTTTCCTTGTAGTATCTTTTGTTTTTTTGCTAGGTACTGTTTAAACTTCGTTTTATCACAGAATATTGTGTTTTCTCCATCTACAGTGATTGAAAGTGCTGCTGGGTATAGTAGTCTTGGTTGGCATCTGTGGTTACTTAGTGTCTGCATGACAGCTGCCCAGGTCCTTCTGGCTTTCATAGTCTCTGTTTAGAAGTCAGGTGTAATTCTAGTATGTTTGCCTTTATATGTGACTTAGCCTTTTTCTCTTGCAGCTTTTACTATTATTTCTTTGTTTTGTAAATTTAGTGTTTTGATTATTATGTGACAGAAAAATTTTCTTTTCTGGTCTAATGTGTTTGGAGTTCTGTAGGTTTCTTATATTGTTATAGGCATTTCTTTCTTTAGGTTGGGCAAGTTTTCTTCTATGATTTTACTAGAAATGTTTTCTGTGCCATAAAGCTTGGAGTATTCTACTTCTTCTATTCCTATTATTCTTAAGTTTAGTATTTTTATTGTGTCCCAGATTTCTTGGATATTTTGTTTCAGGAAGTTTTCAATTTTAACATTTTCTTTCATTGATGTATTGATAACTTCAACCCTATCTTCTACACTTGAATTTTTCTCTTCCAGCCTTGCATTCTGTTGCTGTTCCTTGTGTCTGCAGCTCCTGTTCTCTTTCCTAGGTTTTTCAAATCCAGGATTGTCTAAGATTGTGGAGTTTTATTGTTTGTTTGTTTTTGTTGTTTTTGTTACTGCTTCTAATTCCCCTTTTATGATTAGTTTTATTAATTTCTTTCATTTCTTCCTCCTCTAGAATTTTCCTGTAATTCTTTATAGGCTTTATTCAATTCTTTCATCTGTCTGAATGTATTTTCCTGTATTTCTTTGAGAGATTTATTTTTCTCCTTCAAAGATTCTATCATTTTCACTACCTCAGACTTAAAATCTTCTTGCATTTCCTGGGTGTAAGTATCTCCAGGGCTTGCTGTGGTAGGACCACTGGATTCTACCATATGGCTCTGAGTTTTGTTGCTTGTCATCTTGCACTGGCCTCTATCCATCTGTTTGTCTCTGGAGTTAGCAGGCATGGAGATTTCTCCAATGGGGGATCACTATCTGTGTCCCATGTGGGCTAGGCAGGTTGGGAGCTGGCAAAGAGAACACCAAGCTAAAAGCTATTTGCTAGGACTCTTCAGGATGGTGCACAATGGGTGTTGGAGCCTACACCCAGCTCAGATCTGCTGGGTTCCCTGTCTGTGTCCCAGCTGAGTCTGGCAGGAAGGAAAGGAACAGGCTGAGAGAACTCCAAGCCAAAAGCTACTCCGATGCCCCTCAGACCTCCTTGGTATAGTGGATAATGTGGGTTATGGCTGGCACCCAACTCACCTCTGCTGGATGACTTCATGTGACCCAAATGGGCCAGGCTGGTAAGCAGTGGGAAGAGAGAGATACAAGCCAAAATATGCTTGAGTGTCCTACAGTCCTTCTCAGGATGACAGCTAATGTGGGTTGTGGCCCATGCCTGACTTAGCTCTGCCTATTTGCTCTGTGTTCCAGATGGGCTACACTGATAAGCAGTGGTTGGGTGGAGGGATCCAAGCCCAAAGGTACTTGGATGTCCCACCTGTCATGATGTTCTTAAATTCTAATTCTCCAGAGCTTGAGCCACAAATCAAATGCATTATTTGGTAATTTGCTTTTGTTGTGGTGTTTTTGTCACAGCAATATAAAAGTAACTAAGATACTCCTTCTGGCTTTTTTATACAACTCAAGGTCACCTGTGCCCAGAAGTGACACTACCAAAAGGCAGGGCTCTCCCAGTTTTCTTTTTAATCTAGAAAATGACCAATAGATTTGCCTAAGAACCAATATTTTGGAGGTGTTTGGTCAGTTGAGAGTTGTTTTTTTCCAAGATTGCTCTAGCTTGTATCAAGTTGGCAAAGAAAACCAAAAACAACCAGAACACCCTTAGTTGTTATTATCTGTAGGTTGGGTTAGGAATCAATCAAGACACAGATACTTGTTATATTTTAAAATAGCCTTAATTAACTTGGGCAAGACAGATATCAATCCTCTAAACTACCACCCATAGTGGGGCAGGCAAGGGATCCCTGCCTCAATCCCATACCATCTGTTTCTAATAACTTCTATCAATCTACCTCCCATCCATAATCCCAAATACTTGCTAATGTTCTTCAACTGGGCCAAATTCTCCATCCATGACAGCTATGTGCCTCTCCTCCAGATAAATCATGGTGACCTTCCTCTCCTCTCCTCAGGTCTCTCTCCTTTCTCCTCGTGGTGTTCTTTCTTCTTACTAGAATTTCTCTCTCTCCTATCCCCACCTATCTCTTTTTCCCTGTCCAGATGTGTCCCAGAGAGAACACGTAGTAATTAACATCAAAATACATCAGTTATCAGCCACTTACAAATACAAAGTCATTCTTGATACAAACTCTGGACCTCAGAGTGGTTTTATAAACAAGAAACACTAAAATATAGAATGAATGTGATACAGGAAGGACTCCAAGTCGTATGTGAGGTTGGCCAGGGTTGAACTATTCTAGGACAACTCTTGTTTCAGATGATCCTCATCTCTAGCTAGGGGCTCAGCTCAGCTCACCTTCCCAACAAAGCTCTATAATACTTAATTGAGCTTCTTGATTAAAATTTATATTTTATACCAGTGGATAGTCCAGCAGGAAGAAGTGAAAGACACAACTGGAATTTTGAGAGTGTAGGTAAAATATTTTAAAAATATAGAGACAGAATTCATCATGGAACTGACTTGTAATCCAAGGCACATAGATGTTGGTTAGAACAGGGACTATTTGCATACTTTGACCTGTAAGATGGAGGTAATAACTTTGTGAAAGGCAAAGAAAGTTAAAAGTGTGAAGTACCTACCACTATGGCCTCCCCCTGCTCAGGCTATAACATTTTCCAGGCTGCTTTTTCATGTGGACCCAATCCTTGTGACATTTTAGAAAAGATATATAAAACAGTCAAAGGAGTGGGGAAAATATAGATAACTTGTTTGGAGGTGCTTTAAGTGAGTTTGATCAAATATCCCTATGTAATATCCTAGAGGCCTAAGACACAGAGTAAGGAGCACTGGTAGAGAAGCCTGCTTGAGCAATCAAGACAGTTTGTTTCTTCATACAGAACATCATTCTGCCTTGTCTGTAACAACATCTTTATCAGGCTCAGAGACAGAACCATAACCCACAAGCCATAGCAGACATCTAAAATGAAGAATAGGTCCCAATGAATCTGAATACAACATTGAAGAAGAAGAAGAAGAAGAAGAAGAAGAAGAAGAAGAAGAAGAAGAAGAAGAAGAAGAAGAAGAAGAAGAAGAGGAGGAGGAGGAGGAGGAGGAGGAGGAGGAGGAGGAAGAACAGTGTTCATATATAACTAAAATTTTTCCAAGAAAAACAGTAAAAAAAAAATGTTTGGCAAAAAAAAAATGGTGAGGGCAAATATATGTGTGTGTGACTGAACATATTCTGATTAAAGAACTAACAAATACACGTACTTCAATAGATATAGTACATGGATAAAATTAATAATTTTTAAAATGTACTTATCTATGCTTTCTGTGTGTCTTTCTGCATACGCATGACCATTCGTACATGTGGTAGTCAGAGGACAATTTACACATGTCCATTCTTTCCATCTGCCCTAGGCACTTCAGGAATTGAACTCAGGTTAACAGACTTACTGCCAAGTGCTTTTACCAGCTGAGCTATCTTGCAAGTCCTGAAAAAATGGTACTTTTAAAAGGAAAATTTTATAAGGCTGGAGAGATGACTCAGTGGTTAAGAGCAATTGCTGCAGCTCATCCAAAAGTACTGAGTTCAAATCCCATCAGCCACATGGTGGCTAGCAGCCATCTGTAATACCATACAGTCATCTGGTGTGCATAAAGACAGTGTGCTTGTATACATACAATAAATTAATCTTTAAAAAGAGAAAGTCATCACTTTTGTATTTTCTAACCTCTTTCTGTCTTTCTGTATATCTAATTACTATTTCTAGCATCAAACAATATCAAATTTTAAGATAGGGTTGAGTGACTTTAGAAAATTATCTCTAAGTTTTTCTAATATAAAAGGAGTCTAGCTAACATAGGATTTAAAAAGTCCTTCCGAATATTTAAGACTATTGTTCTAATTACATGTGGGACCAACAATCAACTCCTTAAGAAATGTCCACTTTTTTACAGTTTATTGGCTGTGAGACAATAAAAACATTTCCCTTTTCTGGCGTAACTTTTCTTATTTGTGAAACAGAGATAATATCTGTTGACATTTCCTTGGTATGACAGGTTAAATGAATTAGTGTGTATGAAGTTCTTAAAACAGTGCCTCCCCTGGATCTCCATAGCTGTTCTGACAGTGTTCCACAGAACATTCCCAATGCACCAGCTCTCAGTTCTTCACTGAAATGTAGAGATGATGAATCACTGAACACTAATATCCTGTCTCGTCACTAAGCATGTTTCTATATTAGACAATACGAAGCTGAATTTTTCTGCTGTGAAGTCTGGCTTAGAAGAATTTGACATTTCCCCCAACTTTTATTCTGCCTCAAACCATTTTCCTTTCAAATTCTTGGGAAACCTAAGCAGTCATGCACAGAACTTCAGTCCTATGAAACAGACAGGCTTTCGCAAATAAAATCAGAACACATTTGGGGCATGATCCTTGGCTTATAAAAGCTTCTATAATCCCAAGGGAAGGTCAGAAGCACCGGTTTGGCATCCATCTCTTTATGTACTCACTTGTTTCATTAGGGTACAAATTCCACCAGAGCTTCATCCGCTTCTCATTTATACTCCTGAATGTTTCAAATAGAAGGCATACATATATTTTCACTGTACTACAGTGATCAAATGCACAGGTAATTTGCATATATTAAACAGATGGATTAAAGTTGAGGATATAATTCTTATTCCAATATGAAAACTCTGAGATTTATGGTTATTCCCAGATCCCTGAAGGACAAGGTACTTCTTAAACATTTTTTATGGGAATTTACCGCAAGTTTTTGTATTCATGGGGTCAGGGGTTAATATAAAGGGCACATAATTCTATATCTCTCTAGAAGCTCATCTCCAAATAACTGCTATCTTAGTACATCACATCTCTAAAAATCAAATCCATCATTTTGTAAGTTTCATTTTTTTCTTCTAGCAAAGATTACAATCTATCATTTATAAAGATTCTGACACCCAGATAAAAGGAAGTATATAAAAAGGAATTGAAAGTGATGCAGTGAGAGAGATAAAAGTACGAATAGGCTGCATGTCTGTTAGTTAAAGTGACAGAGTCAGAAGTTAAGGAGATTGCACAAAGTGGGGGGTGGGGAAACCCTTGGTCATTTTTATCAAGTGACTTGTATTGGGAAGAATGTGGACATTCCACAAATAATTATACCCTCTAAAATTCGTTGTCCTAAAGTCCTTATTCTATGTATTTAATACATGATTTGTGCTTTAGTTTGTCATCAACTTCAATGCTTCTCCAAATGTAGTAGGTAAATTTTGCTTCTTGGGTGAAATAGTTCCTCATAAGCCAGTCAGTCTTTGTATTAACCTTAAGTAGTAATTTCTATGTGCATTTGTGCACAGAGTACCTATTGCTTTACATGTGATAGGTAAAATAAAAACCATCTCATAACTGAATAATTGATTTCAAGGTAGTGCCCACTACTGCGTACTGTGTTACTCCGGTATCATCTACATAATGAAATGAGACAGAAATACAGGAGAAACGTGCTTGCTCACCCCAGCCTTGCCCTCTCTGTCCAGTTCTCATTTGAAAACAAGGACCTGAACCAGTTAGGTACTTTTCAATGCCTTTTTAAAAATTAATTTATTTATTCACCTTACATCCCAATCATTGTCCCCTCACTCCTCTCCACTACTCCCACCCTCCCTCCCTCTTCCCCTCTCCCCCTCCCAGCACACCAAGTCACATCAGGAAAGAACTCATCCTATTCCATGGTGGCCTGGAAAGGCATTCCCACCAGGGGGAAATGATAAAAAAGTATACAACAAGATCCTTGTCAGAGACGGCCCTAGCTCCCCTTACTAGGGTACCTACATGAAGCTGCCTATTGGGTACATTTGTGTAAGGGCCCTAAGCCCAGTCTATATATGGTCCTTGGTTGGTGCTTCAGTAACCACAAGCCCCCAAAGACACAGGTGAGTTGGCTCTGTAGGTCTTCTTGTGGAGCTTCCGTCCCCTCAGGGTCCTTCTATCATCCCCAACCCTACACATGCTCATCCACAAGACTCCCTGTGCTCTGCCCAGTGTTTGGCCATGAATCTCAGAAGCTGTTTTGATCTGTTGCTGGGTGGAGCCTCTCAAATGACAATTGTGTTATGCTCCAGTCTGCAAGCATAGCAGAATGTCATAATAGTGTCAGGGGCTGTGTGTGTGTGTGTGTGTCTCTCTCTCTCTCTCATGGTGTGTCAAGGGAATGGTTGGACATCCCTCAATCTCTGCTTATCTTTATTCCTGCACATCTTGTAGGCAGGATACTTTGGGGTCAGAGTATTTGTGGGTAGGTAGGTGTTCCCTTCCTTCCAATAGGAGTCCTGTATATTCAGAAGGTGACCTCTCCAGTCTTCACGTCCCCCGCTACTAAGATCTCAGTTAGAGTACCCCTCATACTCTCCCTGTAGCTTACTATGTTACAGGTCTCTAAGTTGTCTCAGAGATGCCCCTGCCCACAGTTTTTCTGCAGGTCCAAGCATGAGGATTTGAGTGCGGACACACAGAATCCACGGAAAATCCCTATTGGGTGGTGTAAACCTGTCACTATAGCCCTGGGGAAGAGCAGACAGGCAGGTCCTGGCAATTTACTCTTCAGCCAATTTAGACAAGACAGTGAGCTGTTTTGAATGAGAAACCCAGTTCTAAAAATGAGATACTTAACAGTTGAAGAAGACACCTGATATAAGCCTATCTTCTGCACACGTGCCCTCTCCTGGGCAGTGCATCTCTACAAATGTATATTACTCACAAAGCGCACATACAAAATCCATTGCATTAGGCTTATATAATTGATGGAGACACAAACTAATGCAGGGTCTTTCCTGTACTGAAGCTGTTCTCTTTCTAGAAGGAGAGGGTATCTTAACTAAGTAGTATGCATGCTTTCAAAACCTGCCAGATGACAAGGGCATTGCTTCCCCCGCAGTTCTACCCAAGCACCTGATGTACATTTTTTAGTAGTACAAAAGTTTACTCAGTGGTAATTCTAGGTGTCAGATGGTGTGTTTTTTTAAATCTTTGAGTACTTTAATAATAAAAACAGAAAATGGACCAAGAGTCAGGCACGCTTCCAACTAAACCATTAATATTTTCAATTTGCCAAAAATTATACTCAGCCTCAGAAAACCTTTACTTGCTAATTTTAAGCATCTTGTTTGCATGCCTGCAGGTTTCTAACACCACGTTCATGGATGTGGTCCTGATGTATTTGGAGGACATCTTTAAAAACTGTTTATATCAATCTGTAAGCTGCTCATTTGAAACTAGAATTATTATTTTACGTAATTTGTTAACTCAGAAGCAAGAAACATCACCACAACACTATAGCAGTATCTCCTATAAAAATAGAAACATGCTTGGTAACTTAGACAGGAATATGCTTCTCCTGCTACACAGCAGAAAATGGTGTATATTGTAAAGATGGAAGGAAAAGAAGGAGAGAGGGAGAGAGAGAAAGAAGGGAAAGGAAAATATTGAAGGGAGAAAAGAGTCTGTACTGGGGGATATACTAGGTCTGAATCAATGTCACTTCATCTTCTGCTATTAGTATGATGAAAACAAAATTACTGACATAATTTTATTTACTTTAAAAAGCACAATTCCGCCATCATTGATATAATGTTCAAAGTTATTTTAGTGTCTTTGTATCAAAATAGCAATGATAGTAAAGTTGCAAGGCACTTCCACCTGAAATGGTTGATACTCACAAAAAAAGGTCTCCCTGGAGGTATAGTTCTGTCATCTTCCATTAGGCAAGCTGGGCTAGTGCATTTTCTATACCAAGGGACAGGACCCTACAACATCAGCTTCTCAGACTGTGTGTGTTCATGTACTACAAACAGATGACTTTGCTTCATACTCAGTGCCCTGTGTCATGGTATACTCATTGCCATTGAACTTTACTATGCAACCACAACCTTTCTCCATGTCCCTATATATAGTTTCCTTACAAAAATGAGTCATATTTTGTATAGGCAACTAGTATGTACATGTGTAAGTGTGTGCATGTAGGCATGTGCACCTGTGTGCGCACCTCAAATTTTTTTATCTTGAAGTTTTTCTCAGATTTTTGATGAACTTCATTTAATTTAAAGAGAACCAACCCCTGACACTATTATGGATACTATACTTGCAGACAGGAGTCAAGGGGAGTTGTCCTCTGTCCTCTGAGAGGCTCCGTCTAGCAGCTCCTTGAAACAGTTGCTGACACTCAAACCCAAACAATGGGCAATGCGTAAGGAACCTTGCAGAAAAGTGGGGGAGAGGAAGGCCTGGAGGCAACAGGAGCCTCACAAGTAGACCAACAGAGCCAACTAACCAGGGCCCAGAGGCGCCTGCTGAGATGGAAACACCAACCAAGGACCTTGCATGGTCTAGACTTAGGCCCTCTACTCAGATGTAGCTGAAGGCCAGCTCAGGATTCATGTGGGTCCCCTAGTGAGGGGAGCAGGGCCTCTCTATGACATGGACTCTCTTGCTAGCTTTTCAATTATTTCCCCCTGGCAGGATGCCTTTTTAGAGGCCACAGGGCAAGAAGACATACTCATATGACTTGATGAGCTAGGATGGGTGGGAAGCAGAGCTCCTCTCTTCTGGAGAATAGGGGCGGGTGATGTAGGAGAGGGAGGGAGGGTGAGGCTGGGAGGTGAGGAAGGATGGGGCTATGACCAGGATATAAAGTATATCAATAAATACATTTTAAAAAATAAAAATAAAATTGTATTTAATCATAGTATATATGTCTTTGCCTAAATATCCTAAATTATTTGTAGATTAAGGTGGATAATATGAAAATAAAAATAAATGCAAGTGCCTAAGATAATTATATATAAACAATTATCTTAAACACAATGTAATTAATTATGTAATAGATTCCATGCATAAGTTTATAATAATTATCTCTATAGTCTACAGTAATTACTTAAGTAAATATATATTTACTTTACAGTTAATTTAGACACTTTTATAATTAAGCATAAAAGCTTATTAAATATACATGTACTTTTAAAATACTTAGAGGGCTGGAAAGATAGCTCAGTGATAAGAGCACTTTCTGCTCTCGCAGAGCAACTGGGTTTGATTTCTAGCACTATCAGGTGCTCAGAACTATTCGTACCTCAGGTTCAGTGTATCCGGTGGCTTCATTTAGCTCCGCAAGTACCGGATGTGCATGTAATATATTAGTATGAGTAATTTGCCAGCCTGTATGGAGCACATCATGTGCCTGTCTGGTGCTGGTCATCCGATACCATGAATCTGCAGTTACGGAGGGTTGTCAGCTGTTATGTGGGTGTCAGGAACTGAACCCAGGTCTACTGCAGAAGCATCAGATGCTCTTAGCCTCTGAGTCACATATTCAGGCCCCAATCTCCAAGTTGCTGTGAATCTTTGAAGCATGTTTCAACTAAGGGAGCAGTCTTATTGTCTTGACATATTTTTGGCTTGAAATAGGAAGAAGGAGCTTCTGAGAAATGGGAAGCTCAGGCACGTGTCTCCTAGCAGACATCTCACTTCCCCGTGGAGTCTCAAAGTATAATGGTGGCTTTGATGCTCATGGAAAAAATATATCTGCAATTAGCTGTGGCGTGCTTAGCCCTGTGTGGAGGATATGCCAACTTACATGATTGAGGCAACCTAACGACCAGGAGATGCCACTCTGCTATGCTTCTTCTATTCTCCCAATCTAGCTTAGCTATCACAGGGCTTAAAATAGTCATTACAACATTCACAGAGTAGGCTGTAGCTCACCATGAAGAATGAAGTGATATACAGCACAAATCAACTTTTACAATATTTTTTTCAAGGCAGAGGTTCTTTGTGTGTAGCCCTGGCTGACCTGGAATCACTCTGTAGACCAGGCTGGCGTCGACTCACAGGGACCCTCTTGCCTCTGCCTCCAAAGTGCTGGGATTAAAGACATGAGCCACCACCACCCAGCTATAAATCAAACTCTTAAACAAAAAAAAATTAGAAAAAGCGCAAAGATTCATTCGATTATTGAGTAGGAAATGGTTGCACAACCAGGATAATTTCATATGTAATTTATAAATTTAAATAAAAATATTTTAATTTAAAAAGCAGGATATTCATCATATCTATGCACACTAACCCATATTAACTGACTAACTCATAATCCCTCTGAGATATAGTAATGACTATCATTTTACATCTTAAATTCATAGTCCACACAACAATCACTGATATTCACTCAGTTTCCATGAAGTCGTTTAATAACATGAAGATATTATGAGACTTAAAATATGTGCTAAATATGATCCCTGCTTTCAGAGAAGTGGGCTATTTCTGAGAAACCCAGCTTGCCTTATAAAATGATGAGGGTTAGAATGCTGACATACACATGCACAAAAGACATCAGTGCAATTGACACGACAGGAAGGGATTTCCCTGACAAGAGGAATACTCCTTAAGGCCATATGTTATTTTATTTTGATGGACTTGAGATTAAAATGCAACTTGCACATCTACTTGCATGAGCTACATTATTTTTCAAGTAAGCGTGTGCTAGTGTATAAAGCCTCTGATAAATCTTAAGTCAAATATCTGTGTCAGTGATAAGGTACTATCTAACCATATATTTAGTGACAGTGTCTCAAAGGAGGACTTTGTCCTGAAGTTTTGAAAATCTACACCCTTAATTCTATAGAAAGATACCCATACTGCATTTGTAGCCGTAACACAGTTGCAGATTTCCAAAAAGACTATTTTGTTCCATTTATTACAGTAGAAAAGAAATCCTTGCTGAATACAAAACATTGCTGTTTTGATTATGTGAACTGATTGTGTGTAATTTTGCCACTTCTTTTTATGTCATCATGTCCATTGAATCCTTTTTAAAGGAAAATCATTTTCTAGACTAAAATGTTATCCCAAGAGCAGCTCTACTTTTGCTGACATGATTTTGATTAGGAAATTTAGATCTTTACGCTATATGAATACATTAGAAGAGGATTACTCTGATCGAGACTCCACAAGAGAGCTAAAATATACCACAAATAAATAATCAAGCATCTTGTATGAATTTAAAAATAAATCATGTATCATAAAAGTAAAAATGGCCAGTTTGGGCTCAAGAAGAACACAGAGAGCATTGCAAATTTGTAGCAGAGTGAATCCAGGAACAGGGATTTTAATTAGATGGCAGCAGCAGTAAGGTGACAGGACCGAGAACAGGTAAATCATCCAGGAATAGCAGTACACTGAGCAGAGCCAGCTGGTGCGGTGCTGCCTCAGTGTCAGAGATCTGAGCTGCATCCCGAAACGGGGACTGTTCAGACAGTCTGTTGCACAGCTGTTCTTGCTCGGAAACACGCAGCCAGGTCTGTTAGTGGTATCACTCTGCAGGTACTACAATGACAGTAAAGTTTCTAGGAAGGACTAGGTGTCTCGGAAAATGAAAAAATAGAGTGTTATTAGAAACACCAAAAAAAATGCATTTAAAAACATTCCCTTTCCCCTTCCTGTCTTCATTTAGTGCATTATGCTATCAATTGAGTTACTTAGTCGGAACTATAATTATACCGTCAGATTTAACATTCTTGAAAGTATCTGGGCCAAAGCGAATCAGCAAAAAGTTGTTGGTGCTATTTTTAATGTTGAATTTGATCACAAATGAATCCTGGGAGTTCACGTTATAATTAAGATCATAGCAATATGGGTAAATGCACTGCCAGGAATGAAGGCCTTTGTAACATCACCTTTATTAGCATCTTTGTTCATGGTTAAATTCCCATTTCTGTTATTGAGACTCAGCTTCAATAATAGTCAAAAACAACTATAACTTGTGTAAAATATCATCAGTCAAGAATAAGGGGAATAAAAGTAGAGAAGACAATATAAAATTGATCAAGAGAATGTAAATGCTGAGTAGATAAAAGAGTTGCATCATTAAAGGCATTTGTTTTGTATGGTCCAGAGGTGGCAAGAGGAACAGATATAACAATACGACACTAATAATTGCCAAAAATTATAATCTCCGCATTCCTTTTCCTCCAGAATTTGTGCTGGTTTCTCCATTGTTACAATTAAGTAGCTGAGAAAAGCTATTTAAGGAAGGAAAGATGTAAGCTGACTGGCAACTTCAGCATCCCATACACACGTGGCCAGTTAGCTGTGTGTCCCTAACACCTGTGTAGAGGTGTGGAGGACGCTTCAAATGATCTATTTGGAGTGGCACTGCAAGTTTTATGAAGTAAATTAATTCCTTCAATTTGTGTTTTAGAAAGCTATCATAGAAGATGGATGGAATTCAAGTGGGCATTTTAGCTAGAGTGTCTGATATACAGTGGCACATGCTACTTAATTTCAATTGTCAGCTTGAATGGACTAAGAAATGCCTTGGACATTAATTAGGTATACTTTGGGATGAGTATATGATAACCTTTCCAGAGATGAGTGACAAGTCTACCATGAACATAGGCAGCATTCTCCACGGGTTCCAGTGTTAGACTGATTTAAAAAAGAAGAAACTTGAGTTTACCAATTACATTCATTTTTCTCTGCTTTCTTGTTCTACGCAGATGCGGCCCATTCTCCAATATGCCCATCCCTGAAGTCCCTTCTCATGTTGACAGTGAAAAAAACAAAAGAGAATGGATCCCACATCACATAAGGCTATTTAGTCTCTGACAAGAATGTTCTACATGTTGAGCTTTCCTCACTATGCTTAGCTCTAATCTGTCTGTGTGCAAACTGGCTTAGGAATTCAAGTGAAATCACTGTTTTAATTACATATTATATAAAATTGTTCTGCACATAATATATGTCCACATGTATATGTCCCATGAAGCCGACTTTACACAAAGAAAATTAGAAAAGTAGTTAGTGAGTCTATTTCAAAAGAAGCAGGAATATGAACTGCTTATCTTCCTGTTCATGAACAAATGCCTACGCTTGTGTGTAAACTCAGATATGAACCTCATGAGTTTGTATGTTAGGACAGCGCTTATCTTGGAATCACTGAGGGGAAAGCAAGGGCATTCTAACGTAGAGTTTTGAAATTGTGTAAGTTTTCAACCTCAAACAAAGATAAGGGGAATGGTTCACCATAACTCTCTGTCAGACTTAAGAACAAAATATTTCTGTAGTGGGAGGAAGAGATCATTTTTGTCCACTCTCACTTCACTCAAACTGTCCTGGGCCTGTGTGTTCTCATAAGTGAAGAGTAAGAAGTGTGGAATGACAAGAAGGGCTTTCACATTCCATTAGCAACTCCTCAGCTGTCTACAGATATCTTGAAACTCTCTTGCAGATACCAGAAGTGTTCAACCTAGGACCTCACTTACACATGAAGAGATAACCAAGGACTGGCAGGCATGAGGGAAAGACATGTGGCCACCAAAATACATGTTCTCCCAAAATGCACTGTTCTGCAGGGAACAATAGTAAATCCTTTAAAATTTTCTTTAAATTCTAAGAGATAGATAAAAGAGTAGCGTGTGTGTGTGTGTGTGTGTGTGTGTGTGTGTGTGTGTGTGTGTGTATTTAAAATAAAGTAAAATAAAGACAGCCTCATTATCACATGAATATATATTTAATTCTGGAGGCAATAAACAATAACTAATATAAATGACAAAACTTAAAAGCACTCATTAAGAAAGTAAAAATTAAATTAAGAATTCGAGGAATAAGCTATTATAACTTTATGAGTTACAAAAGGACACTAAACATAGAGGGAAACCTTCAGCGTATTTATGCACAATTCTGTGACTGTGATACTGAAATTAAATAAGAGATGTTCACGAAGGCAAATTTCATCATCATAAGTGTTTATAAGGAAATATTGGCAAATTCATAAGAGCAGTTTATAAAGGAATAAAATACATCTTGAGAAGCTGAGGTTCTCCCAAAAGTTCAAGAGGGCTTCAACTTTAGGAAAGCTAAAAATGTGGGTTTTTTTAGGTTAATGGAGAAGAGACTGTTACACAATGCATACAGAAAGTTTTTGCATGAAGTTTTGCTCTCAAAATGTTATCGTTGAGAAGAAGCTATTTTAGAGACAATTTCATTCAAGAATCGATCAAGTATCCTGGAATACAATAGTGAAATTTAGAAAAATAAGCAAAATAAGTGAATTGGAATGTTTGTGGAAGAGCTGAGACCTAGTAGAATATTATGAAAGCACCGAATTTCAAATATGTAAAGCTGTGTACACTCCTCAGAAAACTTCAAAACAGTGGCAAAGTCAATTGGAACTCAGAACTCTAGTATTATCACTGTGGACTAGATTTTCTTAAATAGCATCAATGATAAAATACTCTCTGCTTAAAAAAAATTTGTTAGTCCAAGTCCTAATATTATCACTTCTGTTACTTCCGATTTTTACTGTTTATGTGGGGATGAAGCAATTACACTTATTATTTCTTTTACAAGTTTATTATTTATATAAAAATAGGGACTTTGAAATCCCAGTATTAGTAGTTAGTAGTTGATAAGTGTGTATCTGTTTGCCTGAATTTGGTTTGAACCTTTAGAATGATTCAGATTGCTTTAGATCTTCTGTCTAGAATATAATCTGTTGATACAGATTACAGTATTCAGATAGTTGATTTAAAATTAAAATACGGTATTGCCGAGGTTGTCAAGACAAAATGGAAGTGGCCCTATATTTATTCTGCAAGTGGGTAAAGGCTTAAATAAATAAAAAGTATATAAGGCTTGAATCCATAATTCCTCAACAACTGGACACATGTTCACAACAAATGACAAAAAAAAGAACAAGATCTGCTATTGGCCATCTAAATATTTACCAAAGTCACGTTTTGCATGTTTCAACCAAATCTAAAGATACCTTAGTGTAATCTTTTCACATACCTCTTTGTAAGGTAATGGTATTATTAGAGAATCATAAATGCAGGCCCTATTACAATTTGAACTCACATTATGACAAGAACTCAGCAGTCCAATGATACCTATATACAAACCAAAGTCCAACAATATCTAGAGGAATTGATCAGTCCAAGCTTGGAGAATTGAGAGCCATGGAACTGAAGGCAAAACTTGAGGACCTGGTATCTGACTTCCAAATGTTAAAAGAGTTTCTTTCACTCTATCTCTTGTCACCATCCAGGCCTTTACTTGATTGAATTATGCTGCTATCACTACTTATAAGTAGGGGTATTTCTCACTCAGTTCACGGGTCCAAACTTTCATCACTTTCAGAAACACACTCACAGATACCAGAATCAAAATCATCCTTGCGCCCGCTTCTTGTTTTTCTCTTACCTCACTCAAGTGGAAACCAGAAAATTAAGATTTAAACATCTATGATAAAGTTAGTGTCAGAGTCAAGTAACAGATCACAGGACTAGGAAACAGGATGCGGGGAGTTCTTGTGGAAACCACGTACAACGTAAAGACTAGCACAGTGAGGGCAGAAATATTTACTTGTTTAGAAGAAGGTGGCAGAAAGATTTCTCTGGTTTTTCACATGATTATACTATCAGATTTCAGAATTATAGACACTCTAACATGTAGCCTGCCAAAAGAATGGAGCAATTAACACCAACTTTCTAACACCATGTTGTCCACTGTTCCACCACTATTTTCTAAGCTTGAAGCACCAATTGCATTATAGATATGCAACACAAAACACTTTTCCATTGACAGTCAGCATTGCTTTTTAAGTCTCCAGAACAGTTTGCATGAAAATACCTCAGTGAATAAAAGCTTTCATTAAACCACAGGCTGAGAAATAAGTTACGGAAACAACACCCTTCACAATAGTCACAAATAATATAAAATATCTTACTTCTTAACAGCATTTATCATGTTTTTTTCTTCTTTTTTTTTTTTTTTTGTTCATGTGTCTACTGATCTTTAATGTACAATGAAAATACAGAATAGGCAAACTCTACCATTCACTCTTTGCAAGCTCATAACAAAGGAGTCATCTTCAGTTATATAATATTTAGAGTACTGGTGAAGGGAAAGATCTTCTTCTGCTCTGTTCTCTGAATAAATAAATCAGTCTGACCAAAAGAAGAGATGTAGTGTCAAGTGATTTATTTGGGCTTAGATCTGACACAGAAGACAGAGCCTCCTTATCTGCTTACACAGCTTTAGCTGGGGTTAACAGCCACATCCTCTCATCAACGTGCCATGCAGGAGTACTGTGGTGGGGGGCTGCAGAGAGGCGGGAATAACTTGAAGCCAGTCTTTGGTAGGATTTCAAAAACAAACTAAGGTCTCATTGACCAAAAGGATGTGAACTGGAAGCCAGACTACAGACACCAACTGAGTTAAAAACAAAACAATACCAAAACAAAAACAACAACAAAAGTTTTCTCCTTATACTTCAAAGAAGCATTGCCTGGTAACTTCAGCACCCTGTCAAAGGACAGAGCCGGGATACAGGGCATGTGGAAAGGGGAACTTCTAGCTCTGTGTTATCTGGAAAATGATCCAATTGTCATGGGTCCACCTAGCAGAATGCTGCACAGGAAAAGCAAAGCTAGTTCACTGATAGACTGAGACTACAACCAGTAACCAATAAATAAAGGAAGATGGAAACTACCTTAGTGGTTTCAGAGATGTGTGGAGCACCATAGGTCAAGATACTCTGATCATTGCCTTGTAGAAGAAAGAGGAAAATATAGGCAAGCCACAGCAGTGACACAGAGCAGCACAGGTGGGAACTGGGAATGCAATTGGGTGTGCCTCATGTATGAAAGTGTCTGAGGATCCTGAAGAAATTGTCCTGTGGAATAATTGTTCTTTTTGGCAAAGAGTCTATCAACATACTATGCCAAGGAACCAATAAAATGATTCCATCTCAGTTGTAGGAAATAGTTAAGTCTGAGATATTCACATCTAAGTAATAATAAAGTTAATGCAACCACATAGTCAAGAGGAAGTACATAAATTGTGTTTCCTCCATCCCCCTCAAAAACCGTTTTTTTGTAAAGGAACCATTTTGCAATAAGAATAAATTATTTTAACTAACCAATTGTAATAGCCTACTCTTGTAAAAGACAGTTTAAGGAGGAGAAAGGACGAGGCAAAGGTTAGGAGTCAGGTAAGTCCAACAATAAAATGTTCTTTACATTGAAAGTTGTATTAAAATGCAAGTGCCACTGGCACCAAACCCTGTTCACATTTCAGCATAAATTAATATATTCCCATTAGTATACTGACATGAAAGGAAAATTGGGTTGCTAATTTTGAGAAAGTAGCAAAGTCACTGTGTGTAGTTGTAGATTTGGTCCTCAAGACCAGAAATGGTGTAGTGGTTGCAGGCCTTCCCAGAAACTACATCTCTCAATTAGTTTCAATACCAAGTATAATATAAATGACACGTAAATCATTAGGGAAAGATAACATGGAAAACTTCTGCGCCTTTTTGGTGTAGGCACAATTTTCTTTTCAATTCCTTTCATTATGGTTGGCATGCTGAACACACACGTAGAATGGCAACTGTACTTCATTGAAGCTGGCAGCATCCAGGCCTCAAGGGAAAGGAAGAGAAATGGGAGAGAAGCTTTCTCAGACAACTTGAAAATTCCCATATACAGCCACACTTGAGTTTCTAAAGCAACCATCTTATATGTAGTGAAGGGCCATTTTAATACAGTAATTAGCTTTTGGGTGAAGGTTGCTATTGATAAGTTATAGGTCAAGAGGTGTATAATACATATGAAAAATTGCACAAATAAATCAATAAATAATTGTAAAATGTGTAATTGAGATCCTATTGTGCTTTAATATAAAACTGGGCACCATAAAGATTGGAAGCATCAACATTTCTTTAAGATATCTACTAAATAAATTCTGTGCTTGAAATAAGTTAAACTTAGGCATTAGTAAAGAAATTTGTTTTATTTGAATAAAGTGTTTGTTCTTTCCAAAACCTTCAGTGACAGGGAGATATAGGTATACAAATATCTAAGTCAAGAATTTTAAGTGATTATTTTTGCTCATTAGTGCTCTTCTTTTGTCAGATTTCAGTATCTTTACACCTTCACTGATGCTCAATTCTATTCATGTGCACTCTTTTGTTCTCCACATTTCAAATACTGGCAAAATCACAAAATAGAAGACAAAGGGAGTCATAATATTCTAGCAGCTCAAATCGAAGGACCACACATTTCAGAAAGATTTTAGTCTGCTTTTGCAAGATGATCCTAGAACATAAAAACATGATGAATGTATCAAAAATATTTTTCACATCCTGCCTGCCATAAAAAGATTGTTTGAATTAAACATCATTATTGCTCTGTTGTCAACATGCTACCATAGAAAGACAAGCTACACATGTGCCAGGACTCTATCAGGAGGCATAAATTATGATTATATTACTGCTGGTATTTTTTCATATGTTTAATATTTTTTTAATTTTCAGAATAATAGTCCTAAAACATGTCTTTGTAGGAGTTTGTTTTATTCTATAAAATTCAAATACAAGTCTTAGTGATCTATGAAGCTTTCAAATGTGTTGAAGTATATAGATTGTGAATGTGAACACCTACGCCAGGGGTGTTCTCTGGTATAAAATGCCGCATAGGTTACCAAGAAGAGACTTGATACCCTATGAGCATATACAGGGGGAGGAAGTCCCCCTCAGGAACAGTCATAGGGGAGGGGAATAAGGGGAAAATGGGAGGGAGGGAAGAATAGGAGGATACAAGGGATGGGATAACCATTGAGATCTAACAAGAATAAATTAATAAAAATAAATAAATAAAAATAAAATATATTCAAACTAAAAAATGCAGCATAAATGTAAACAAAATCATGAGATGTTGCTACCACTTAAATCAATTATTTGTAATAGAAATGCTTTGTTTAATATAATTTCCATTAATATCTCAGCACTGTAGATTAGCCTATAAAATATTGGCGATATGAAGAAGGTCACAATTATATCATGGAAATCCCCGTCTTCTATCCTCATTAAAGGAAACATGAGGGTTAAACCATCTCCCCAGTGTCACACAACCTTCAGACAGAAAGGGGCCAGGAGCCTGAGAACCTGTCCCATCACCAAATTCCTCTTTATTGGTTTGGCTTGCCATTTCTTAGAGGACTATAATCAGTAGAAACTTTGCTGTCACAGCAGCTGAGGAAAATGACCGTTACTGGATCATTCTCCTGAGCATTACTCTAACTCCGGTTCAAGACATAAATTGCCTTTAAGAGTTATTTGTTCCTGAGGGAGATTACCTCCCCCTGTATATGCTCATAGGGTATCAAGTCTCTTCTCGGTAACATGCTGTCCTTCCTCTGAGTGCCACCAGGTCTCCCCCTCCAGGGGACATTGTCAAATGTGAGGCACCAGAGTACGTGAGAAAGTCATATCCTACTCTCCACTCAAGTGTGGAGACTGTTCTGACCATTGGCTAGATCTGGGTAGGGGTTTAAAGTTTACCACTTGTATTGTCAGGAACAGTCATAGGGGAGAGGAACAAGGGGAAAATGGGAGGGAGGGAAGAATGGGAGGATACAAGGGATGGGATAACCATTGAGATATAACAAAAATAAATTAATAATAAAAAATTTTTAAAAGAGCTATTTGTGATTTTATTTATTGGTTCTCATCATGTTCACATTACAGTTGGCATAGTTTAAAACTTTACTAACTTCTATATTAAAAGAGATAACTGATTTAGACCATAGACTTCCTAAATGCATCAGCATCAATGTGAAAATTGGGGACCCTGACAGAAGGTGCATACCAGTTTTGCTGTTGACAGTCTCCAAGTTGTTGAGTATGTATTTCAGTGCCATCAGATAGCAAGGAAGTGTGCCTCTGTGCTAAGCCATCCATGTGGAAGTTTTATCTGATAAGAGTAAAAGAAATAATTTCTGAGAAAATAATATACATTTTTCTTACAAAGTGTGCTGTACTGAGTTGTTCTTTTTATTTAGCCATATAAAGTAAAAGTAGAAACTATAAAAAAAGAGAAAACTTTCTTTGTTAAAATTTAAAATAAATACAGAATGAAAAATTCTGCAAATAAATATAATGCAAGCTTTGGGCTTCCTAATTTCAAGAATGAAAAGGATGAAATAAGCGTTAGTATAAATTCTCTAGTATTTAATGCAAAGAAATGGAAATATACTATTAATTGCTATACCTAAGATCCTGACCTAGGCAGTAGGGATATTTTCCAGTAGATAATAAAAGAAGCACAATGTCGGTTTTTAGGCAGAGTAGTATTCCAGGAAAAGAAGGAGAGCTACGCAATGGAGAAAGGCTTGAACAGCGTTCCCATTCTCTTATTCTGGTGGTCCTTCTCCACATGCTGCTTTTCTATTCTAAACTGAGAGATTTTGAAGCAAAGAGAGTGGGAAAAAAATCCAAATTCCTGTCATATGTAGTTTCTTTCCCTGGCAGAAAAGATTCCAGCACTCACCTGTAGGATTGAATCCCATCCCCATAAATATGAATAATTATTAAAGTGTATTAAATGTTTTTTCATACAAATGAATGTATTTTATAGTTGGTGAAACAAAATAGGATTGATCTACTCCTTGTCAGACATTTCCAAAAGTACTGGGAATATATACTTCAAGAACCTTTTGGTAAGTAAAATCATTTACTTCCCACACTCCTAACTTGCTTTTCTGCTGCTGTGACAGAATACGGAACAAAAGCAACCTAAGGAGGAGATCGTTTGATTCATCTTACAGAGTCACTTTCCATCATGCAGGGAAGCAGGGCAGGGTCTTAGAGCAGGAATGTGGAAGCAGGAACTGAAACAGATTACAGAGGAGTGCTGGTTACTAATTTGCTCCCGAGGGTCGGCTAGGATTGCGTTTCTGATAAGCCCTGACTATCTTCTTAGTGGTGACACTGCCCACAGTATGTTAAGCCACTCCACAGCAATTATTAATTTTAGAAAGTGCTCCCAGTGACATGCTCACAAGCTAATCTGATGAAGGAAACACATCAACTAGGGTCCCTTTTTATCCAGGTGGTTCCGTTTGTGAACGTTAATGAAAAATAGCCAGCACAAAATGGCCCCTTGTCTATTTAATTCACAAGCACATCACTATTAAACCATAACGTTTCCTTTCTTGTTTATCTCCAAGATATGATGTTTACAACACAAAATAAATACAGTATAATCTTAAAATCCCACAGGCTTTTAAAATGATCAACACTTTAGAAGTTCAAAGTCTGTTTAAGATATCAAATTCTCTTAGCGATGGACTCCTACAAAATCAAAAAATAATGTAAATTCCTTTTATTCCAAAGGGAAGAACAAAGCATAAGACCAATCACACTTGCACAGGAAAACCAAAATCGACACATGGGACTTACTTGTTATATTCTGAGCTCAAAGTGGCTTGTGTAGACCACACTGTCCAGTTCTAGAAACAACAATGCACACTGCAGGTCAGATAAGCTCAGGCCACTTCCACTTAAGACCCACTGCTGTCCTTCTCAGCCACTCAATAGACCTGGCTTGGATCTTCATAGAAACTATGGCAGCACCTTCACCAATAGCCTCCTAGGCCTTCTGCAGGGTCTCCAACCCATTCATGTGGTACTCAGACTCAGCATCTCTCCATTACTGCCTCAATCCTTCAAACCCAGTAGCATGTAGAAGATTTGCACACATTACCAAGTTAAGCCACCAACTTGAGGTGTAGTCTTGGTTCTCCTCCACCACAAATTCTGAGGCCTGAAGAATTGCTTCCCCGGTGACATATCCTCAATGATGCTGGTCATATCATATGTATGCAACATGTTAATTTAAGTGGTGTTGGTCTTTTCTTAGTTACAGCCAATGATTTAGCCTTAGCCAAATGTTAACTGCAGATTCTTAATTCAAATTATCAGGCAAGCAATCCTAACAGAGCCTTTGAGAGATTTGGACTTCGTTCTGAAGCCTCAAAAGCCAGCTCGCCATTTTTTTTGTTTTGTTTTTTTTCTCAAAGTTGTTATCTTCAAAGCTCCCCAACAATATAGCTGGTAACAATTTGAGCACTCCAAACCCAAAGTTCCAAATGTCCCCACAATCCTCCCCCGAACAACATGGCCAGGCATGTCACGACATTACCTGACAGTATGAATTTCTGTACTGGTTTGCTTCTCTTTTGTTGTGATAGAACACAAAGCAACTTCGGCATTATTTCACCTTAGTAGTTACAGCCCATTAGAAGAGAAGTGAGGACAGGAGCTCATGGAAGGCGCTAAAGGCAAGAACTGAAACAGGAACATGAAGGAATATTGCTTGCAGGCTAATTCCTCCTAGCTTGCTCAGTCGGCTTTCTTTTATACCCTAGGACTTAGTGCTCAGGGGTAGCATTTCCTACTGTAGGCTGGGTCCTCCAACTCCATCATTAATAAAGAATACCCTATAGACATGGTCGCAGGCCACTCTTCCCAGGTGACTGCACTTTAAGTTGATAAAAATTAAGCAGCAAAAGATCTGTGTTCGAGTTCTCATCACTCACATTAAAAAAAAAAAGGCAGGTGCAGTGGTACACATCTATAGTTCTGACACTCGGAAACAGAGGCATACGGGTTCTAAAGCTTGCTAGCCAGCCAGCCTAGCTAATCAGCAAGTCGCAGGTCATAGAGAAAGTCCCTGTCTTAAAAAGTAAGATAGACTTCAGGTGACTGAAGTAGAACCTAGATATTGATCTCTCCTTCCATGAAGTCACATTTGTTCATTGACACCCGTGTGCTTATATGTGCATTCACCAAAATATATATGTGTGTGTGTGAACATGAATTAATTAATTATAAATAAATAATAAAGTAAAATCTTTAATTTTAGGCATTGCTAATACTTTATTCCCATAACATGTAGGCATAAATCCTAAACTAAATTTAACATCATTTCAAATAGTACATACAAAGTATCAAGTCATTGCAACTTTACATGATATAAGTTTTTTTCAATTTATATATGAATGGATTCAGATTAAGTAATTTCTAATTATGCACAGGATTTTTAACAGCAAACCCAGGAATATTCCTTAGCCCACCTTATTCCAAGAGTTTCCCCCTTCCATCTATCCTTTTTACTGATTCCTCTCTTTCTAACATATCCTACATTCTCCTTTGTTCAAACACCTCTTTATATTTGTGCAGAACTCTGAATCAGTTGTGGAGGGTGCTGTGAGCAGGGTGCTGTGAGCAGGGTGCTTATGGCACTGTCTTCACAACACATGGAAACAGAGACCCCCAAAATGATTGCCTTTATGTGAAATGACATGCCCTTCTGTGTAGGAGTATGCTTTACTCCTGAGGCATGACATGAATGCAAATTTATCCCGTGTTGTAGGCAGGCTTCTGAGCAATATGTAAATAAGCAAGAGAGAAAATATCCACATTAATAAACAGCCCTTTGGATATATGAAACCCATCTGCAACATTAGGTAAAGAGTTTGTATACTGTGTAGTCAGACGGGATGTCCATATTGCATTCCTCAGTGTCTGGAAGGGAAAACAGAATGGTGGTTCAGGTAGGGCGGTGCCATATGGCTGAATCCATGAAAATATCACAGAGTTATTTTTTTTTCAGCAACTGTGATCAGTCCATGTAAGCAAGGATCAAGTCTCTGCAAATAGAATTATGACACTCCAAGTTTCATCCTGTTTCTAAGGTCTCTTTCTCACACATCCTGCTGAGAGTAACCTATAATATTTCTCTGCACGTGGACTGAATTCTCCCAAAATAGGGTATGGCAACCAAAGGGAAATTGAAAGTAGGAGAGACACAAGCAACAGAAATGGCCCAAAGTGAGAATCACAGATTGACAATACAACATGTCCCAGTGAGCCTATGGCTGACATTATCAAGTGAGATGACTCAGAGGGAAAAAAATCTCCAAAGTAACTGTTAACTCACACCAAACAGGAAATGACTGATTCAAGACAGAGCAGAAATCCAAAGCTGTGCTCCAACTGGAGTCTGAGGTCCCCTTTGCCCAGACTGACAGAATAGTCACTTGTAAAAGCATATACAGACCTGCCTGGTCCTCACCCCACTGTCTCAGAAAAAAACCTGGATTGACAGCAAGAAAATAGCAGGCCTGCTGCCATGTCCCCATCTACTAATTGCTCTACTTGCTTTTATATTCCATTTCTAACTTGATATACAGGTCTGAGCTTTGTTATGAGAACTTAATTATAAGAACTAAGCATGACAATTGTCAGTGCATTAGGTTGATTTGGATAGATTTTTTATTTCAAGGCTTCAGATTATTTCGCTCTCTCTTGTAATTCTCACGTTCTAAATATATAAATTGTTTCCTTCATTTTCTTAGCATCTGCTTAGGAGAAGGTGATGTTTAAAGCATTTTGTAGTGTTTTTGAAAACTCTACTAGACAACTCACGACACCAGATCATTTTGAAATAGGGTTACATCAGAATTTCAACTAATTTATCCAACAAGTAAGTATCACTTTGTGAAATTTTACGTATATTGATTATCACTGCCAACACAAAACCCTGAGTTTAGTTCTCAAAATGTGTTTAGTCAGCATTGTCTTAGGAGTTCTAACCAAGTTACCCCCTACTGATTAGTTAACAGAGAGGGAACAAAGAGATTGTCACAATCAAGAGATCTGCCAGCAGCAGCGAACAGGTATGAATGTTCTTTTCAGAACAGGCAACTACATTTCCTAGTCCAGCTTAATTTGCTTGTCATCAGCAATGCAAGCATCTACCAGCCTTTCCTGATTTCTTAATGCATTGTTTCCTCTTGTGAGTTACAGGTTGAGAGAACCTTCCCTTTCTACTTTCACTGAGAACCAGCTCTTTTGAGACTGCCCCTTCTCCTCTTGAAATGTTTGTCTCCCTGGAGCTGACACAGTGGGATAGAAATCCCTTCCTCATTCTTATTTGCATGTCATTCATAACCAGTCTCCTGCAGATCAGCACTGTGCTCCTTCCAACTTCTGTCCTCATGCTTGACTTGTCACCCACCCTTCTTGCACTTGTCACCCACATTATTTTCACTTTATTCCACTTAACGACTAAGAACCCCTATACAAGTTTTGAACTTTTGAGACCCAGGAAATTCATCTCTGTTCATCATAAGGTCATCCTTCTTTCCAACAAGCTTCAGTTGCCAGGCAAAGACCAAGTCTCTCAGTGATTTTCCTTCCTCAAATCACTGATTTTGATTTTTTTTTCACTCCATTTGTCACATCCTTCCTCACAAAGTTTCACAACACTGCTAAACTTTCAACCTGTACTAAAATCCCTCCTTCTACTTCTGGATACAGCTGGCTGGACATCCAGGAAGATTGCTGTTTTATTTCTTAAGCTTCTGATTCACCTCCACTTTCCTCTCAGTGTCTTCAACTGTTGTGATTGGGCAACGATTAAAAAAAAATAGTTTTGTATATTTGTCCATTCCTTTTCTTGCTAGGAATTTATGATCCCCAGCTTATCTTGCACTTCACACTGCCTGGAACTGTCAGCTTTTCCCCACCAGCTGCACTTTCACTTGAGTGTTCCCTTCAAGCTCCAGGGCAACTCTGGAGAATACCTAGTACTATTGGGAATTAAGGTCTATATAATGGAAGAGCTTAGAGCTTCTGGCTTTTGTCCTATATGTGCTTTGTCCTCCACCTGGTGTAGAAGAACTCAAAGTTGATGGTTCAGTGAGACATGAAGACTAGCTGAGAGAGAAAACAGGGATGAGGGAAAGGAGAAGAGGAAAGGAGAAGAGACAAGAGAAGAGAAGAGAAGAGAAGAGAAGAGAAGAGAAGAGAAGAGAAGAGAAGAGAAGAAGTTAACAGAAGAAAAAGAAAGAAGAAAGGAGAGGGGAGGGGCAGGGAACAGAAAGGAAGGGAAAACAGAAACAGGATATCAGATGTCCTGTGTCTGAGATCATGGGGCACACAATGAGTTATTATTTCAACCAGAAATCTGATGACAATATGGCTGTATCTCAGCAAAACAAACAAACAACAAAACAGCTGGGCCAAAAATGTAAACTAGGTTCTATTAAAACCTGTGACTAAGTAGGCAGAGGAAGGAGTACTTTGAGTTTAAAATTAGTGTCTGCTGCACGGTGAGTTTGAGACCACCCTGAGCTACATGAGACTGTTTCAAAAGGAAAACAGATAAAAATCAAAACAAACCACATTAGTCTAGTGTTTACTAGAGAAGAACTGTCATTGATGTCCTTGGATAATGTTGATGAGTGACACCTGGAGAAACTGCCACTGGTTTATAAAATTGGAGCCAGGGTCTAAAGTAATGAACCTTCCCTACCTCCATGGCTAAGGCATTAAGACAACAGGAACTTAAAACTGGTGCAAGCTGGATCTGTGAAGACCAGAAAGTTTATATATTTTATGATTTGCACTAGCTAAGCTTAATGTTAGCAAAAATTAACTAGAAGAGCCAGCAAGATAGCCTAGCAGGTAAGGTTGCTTGCCACCCAGATGACAAACAGAATTCCCTCCTCAAAACCCATATGGTTGAAGGACAGAGCCAGCTCAGACAAGTTGTCTCTGACTTCCATCAACATCACCCTTCCTTTATACAAGTGCCCCAATAGATACAAAATTAATCAATTATTAATTAACATGGTAACATTTTCTGTTATAATGTGAAAAGAGGGCATATAATAAAGATGAAATTATAAATATGTGTGAATATACATAATATAGCAGTTTAATAAAAGTAGTCATACAGATGCTTGTGTCAAATGTATACATATTCCTAAACCAGGAAATTCTTCTGGATGATATTTTCACTTAGGAACATATAATCAGTTATACTACCAAGCTAGTAGGGCATGCTCACTCATTCATCCCAGCATTGCTCACAGGAACACATTAAATATAACTAAGATACTACCAACGTAAATCTCTTATTATATAGGTATAGTCACCTATACAACACACAGTAACTAAAACAGTGATGCAGACTTCTGCCCTTTTTAACTTTGAAAGATGCCACTACATAGGCCTATACGATTGAGCTAGAAATGATCATAATGAGTGAGTTAACCCAGAAGCAGAAAGACTCAAATGGTATATACTCACTTATATCTGCATATTAGCCCAAGGGGCATGTCCCACGAAAGCCTTCACTTACCAGGAAACTGAGACAGAGGAGAGGACATTCTAGTGGGATTCTAGATGAGAGAATCATGGGAGAAAGGCAAAGTAGAAGGACCCAGAGGGTCCTAGAAGCCTACAAGTAGAACATTATGATAGGCAGATTTGGGCATAGGGGTCCCGCTCAAACTAAGGCACCAGCCAAGGACAATACAGGCGGTAAACCTTAAACCCCTACCCAGATCTAGCCAATGGACGGAACACTCTCCACAGTAGAGTGGAGAGTGGGATATTACTTTCTCACATACTCTGGTGCCTCACCTTTGACCATGTCCCCTGGAGGGGGAGACCTGATGGCACTCAGAGGAAGGACAGCAGGTTACCAAGAGGAGACTTGATACCCTATGAACATATAGAGGGGGAGGTAATCCCCCTCAGGAACAGTCATAGGGGAGGGGAGTAAGGGGAAAATGGGAGGGAGGGAAGAACGGGAGGATACAAGGGAGGGGATAACCATTGAGATGTAACAAGAATAAATTAATAAAAAAAAATAAAATTAAAAAAAAAAAGAAAGAATGGACAAGATGCTAGACCCGCCTCATATATAAACTATTAAATGTCCATCCTTCTCTAATAAAATAAATCTACAACCTCCACTGTGTGGTTGTCTAAGATCTTTCATTACTACAGCCAATTAAACTTATGGATTATCATTGTAACTGTTGGGTGAAAAAAGAAGTCTTGATTGGGTGTACATTTTTCAACCCCTAACACAGCGCTTCTGGTAATCATGTGTTTAACAGTCACAATTCTCAGCTCACCCTTACTCAGTCGCCCGTGTACTTAGCTTGGATTCTTTTAAGTAATGTTTTAATTAGTTATTTGAGAATTTAATAGTGATTTTGATTGTATTTACTTCCTTCTCCAACTCCTCATATATCAACCCCAACTCTATCCATTCCATTCTGTGCTCTCGTTCTCTTCCTCTCTCTCTCTCTCTCTCTCTCTCTCTCTCTCTCTCTCTCTCTCTCTCGTGTGTGTGTGTGTGTGTGTGTGTGTGTGTGTGTGTGTGTGTTCATTGTCTTGTCCTGTAGGAGGGGTTATGGGGCTTTCCTCAGAAGGTCGTGAATGTACCAGAAGTCATATCATTAAAGAAACTGACTCTGCCTTTCCCTTATCCGGAAGATTACATGCCTTATGACTGAGATACTTACTTACTCTTTCATGTTTAGTGCTTCTCTAGTCACAATATCCAGGAAATAGAAACAGCCAAAATAGCTATCAACTTATGAATAAATAATAAAATATAGTACATCTATATCATTGAGTTTTATCCAGCTAAAAATTGATGGAGCTGAAAATAGCCCTGACAGAGAAAGACAAATGTCATGTGTTTTCTATCATATGTAGAAGAGGACTCCTTCCAACTAGACAGGACTCCTAGTGGATGGAGAGGAACACTAACCCACCTACAAGAACTTCGACCTCAAAGTTACCCTGTCTACAAGATACACAAGGATAAATATAAAGAAAGAGATTGAGGGAACAACGTCCAGCCAATGCATGCTCCAACCTGAGACCCAGGACCTCACAGGAGAGCGCCAACCCTTGACACTATAAATGATGTTCTGCAATGCTTGCAGGTGGGAGAGTAGCATAGGTGTCCCCTGTGGGGCTCCTTCCAGCAGTGGATCAAAACAGATGCTGAGACTCACAGTCGAACATGGGACAAAGCATGTGGAAAAGTGGGAGGAAGGATAGAAGGACGTGAGGGTGACAGGAGCCCCACAAGAAGACTAAAAGAACCAACTAACCAGGGCCCAGAGGGACTTGCAGAGACTGAAGCACAACCAAGGTCAATGCATACACTGGATTTAGGCCCCCTACACAGATGTGACCAATGGGCCGCTCAGGCTCCTTGAGGGCCTAACCTAGTAAGGGGAGCCAGGGATTTTTCTGACATGGATTCTATTGCCTGATTTTTTTGTATCATATGTCCCCCTGGTAGAGCTGCCTTGTCAGGCTTGTACCTGGGAAGAGGATAGGGCCTGTGTTCAGTCCTGATGCAACTTGGTAAGCTGGGAGTGTTGGTGGTGGGAGGGACAGCCTTCTCTGAGTAACAGGGGAGAGGGGAATGGGGACCAAGGGAGAATGGGACCAGAAGGAGAGGAGAGAGGGGGGCTATAATAAGGATTTAAAGTGAATAATTTAATTAAATTTAATTAATTTTAAAACAAATGAGTGTGGCAAGCACTGGGTCAGAGCACACTACGTGTTACAAGGCGGTAGAGGGAACCTTACACCTGAACCATAGACTTAAGGAAGGGGGCTGTTAAAAGCCATATGGAACAAAATTTCAAAGATACATAAAGGTTAACTAAAAACAAATGTGTTTCTTCAAGAGTTTACTAAACAACTTCCTCTTGTGTTAAATGCCACCAAAGAAGTAACTAGAAAACTTGGAAATGAAGAATAAAATGGAAAGCCTCCATTCCCCAGAGTTCAGGTGACATTGCCACTTTGATTTCACTGCTTCTGAGTCTCATGAAGTTGTACATGACTATGCATGTCCTGGGGTACTTAATAGATTCTTAGTAATGTAAGCACCATCTAAATTAAATTTCATTGTCCAGAATCCTATAATTTAATCAGATTAAGGGACTAGCTATATCAATTTGAAAGGCATCACCAGAGTCGAAAATGTTTGCAGGTTTTTAAAAGTAAAAACAACACTGCAATAGGGCAAATTTTCATTATTATATATGGAAGCTAATCATTCCAAAGTAAACAACAGATGTTTGCACCCTTATTAATGTTTGGTACTGACATCAGTATTAAATGATAATATGAAAACATGTCACAGACGTGAATGATGAATTCAAATGTCAGGAATGGTGGAATAGAAAGGTTTAAAATAGAAAATCTAAGGGTTTTGAATGAGAAGCAAAGCTCTGAGCATCTTCTTCTACTGATGTGCAATAACACTACCTTCGTGCATAATAACAATACTTGGGAGAATTTCACCTCATATAATGTCCCCAAAATGCTAATTTTCTCAGGCAATTGTCTGGTTAAATATGCAATCATATCAAAAATGCTAAAAATATTACAAAATGTAAATATAGACAGATAAATATATAGAGTTATATTCTCTGTATTTATGCATATTATTGGATTGTTTCTTAATGCTAAGATGTCTATATTCATCATTGTTTTACCATACATGCACTTGCATATAAAATTAGTAATTCAAATTATCACTTCCATGCTATATTTTCTAAGATAGAATCTGATCATGAAAACCATACATGTCCCCAAGTTGATTTTACCTAGGAACGACTATTATCAATATTTTATTCATGAAGTTCAAACTATGTGGGGAATGTTCTTAACCTAAGTGCCCTCTTTAACTGTCTTTGCCATTTGCTAAAAGCAATCAAGGCTCATAAAGTAAGACAACAAATCCTTCATATCTATAATACAAGTTCTCTCTTACTGGAACATGGGTTCTGTGGGAAGGTATCCTGTCAGTCCCAGCTGTGACTTTATTCTCAGAATCTGAGTAGAAGCTAAAGCATTCACGTTGCATATTATATCAGTGAATGAATTCCCAAAAAACATCTTTCTGGCTTTTACATTTTTCTTTAAAATACTATCACACGTGTCGGGCAGTGGTGGCACATGCCTTTAATCTCAGCACTTAGGAGGCAGAGGCAGGCTGATTGCTGTGAGTTTGAGGCCAGCCTGGTCTACAAAGTGAGTCCAGGACAGACAAGATTACACAGAGAATCCCTGTCTCTAAAAACCAAAAGAAAAGAAAAGAAAAGAAAAGAAAAGAAAATCACCATGACCAAAATGCTAAGACTTTTAAGGTACAATACATTTTATTATAATTCTCAAAGTTTATATATATCATAATAAAATTTAGAACTATTAACAGTCTCATGGAAGAAGTAAAAAACACCAATCGAGTTCACATTCATGTTAGTTGTTCCCGTGACTCTTAACAGTCCCTGGTTATAGCCTCCTGCTTAATTATCATAGAGAAAAACTAAGAATGGCCAGTTCCACACTCTCTCTCTTTCCAGACTTCTTTAAAGTGATCCTTGGACACTAGCTTGTATATTTCCCAAGACCACTGAGAGCATTAAGTGGCTTGACTTCAGAGAATAAAGCAATTGTTGCTGCTGGGTAGAACGCTGTGGCCATCCACTAACAAGGGTGATGCCAAGAGTTTGTGTAGCAGTTTTTCCTACATGTAGTGATTAATTTTAAATTCCTTCATAGAGCTTGTACTATACTCTTAACCTAAAATATATACTCTTGGTCTCATTACAGGAAATAACAACAACAACAAAAAAAATAATTGACCAAATCTCCTTAACTCTGTTTCTCACACAGCTATCGAAGTTGAACACCAGAGAAATAACACTGGGTTTGACCCAGATCTGAAATCTTAGAATCTGGTTGACTAGCAACTTGCATAATTTCATTGTGCCTCTATATCATTCATAAGTAGATGACAAAGTAATGCTACTCCACAAGGCTATTGTGAAAATCATGTGTTAAATACATAAAGGCCATTTGTAGGACTGCCATACCAGAACAAACTGCAGTAATCATTCCACAGCCATGAAGAATCTTATTTAAGGATGAATAAACGTCTGCATTTTTCACATTGGGTGCTGTATAATCACAATGCTAAAAATATGAGATTTAGATAAAGAAAAACACCTTTCAGTAGGAGATAACTTATTAATTGCCTACTTGATGCCCTAAAATTCTTAATGGAATTCTCATACTAAATCTAAAATGTCAGTATTACCTATCTGATTCTAGAATCAAGAAAACATACAGATAGAAGAACATGAGAAGCTCGTGGTTAGGGCTAATCTCAAGCCTAGATCTGAGTCAATACTCCAAAGAATTTGATCAATGTTCTAAAGTTGGTCAAAACCAGGAACCTCTTATGTAGTCCTAACTCCTATAGCAATATGTTCCTAGCAGTCCTGAGAAAAGAACAATGAATCCCCCTGAAGTTTCTACTCCACAGCTGCAAAAATAGTTCCAGACATAAGACTCTCTTACATTGTGATAATAATTATTAACCCAACAGTTACAGAAATGAGTGTGTGCAGAGATCACCTAGTGGCAGGGAGGGTTAGCTGGATGAGAATGACACACAAGACCTTATATTTCTATTCTAGCACAGAAAATATCTGAGGAGAGCATGCAGTGTAAAGAGGGATCTTATTATTATGACACGTCTCTCAACTGCAGCATCGGCCTCGGGTGTTCAATCACAGAACGCTAACATGAGATGTAAGACGGTAATTATATGTAGATTCATAAACAAAACTTTACACTGATCCACAAAAGTTATATAATAAAATAGTCTAGACAACTTTAGAAAGTACATATATGGTAGAGGAAGGGGGAAAGGTAGTAGTAAAGTTGTAATAGGACAAGGAAGAGAAGCAGGTGCATGGAAAAAACAAGATGTCAGTGTCAGCAACCTGACTGCAACATTCAGGGGACAGTTATCAAACCCCGCTGACTCTCAGAAATAGCTGCCTCATTATCTAGGAGAGTGGAGAACAAATGGCTCCCATGCAGCCTTCACTCTCAAGCCTTAAGTAATGAAAGGAATTTCTGGAAGTGTTCAGAAGAAAAACATCTCACCACACTTCTTCACGTCTACTCCCTGGAGCCAGCGGTAGTATCCAGATCTACTCTTGCTAGTTACTGCTCTACGCTGCTAAGGTCTACAAGTATGGGCACTGTTGGCGGCTGGATCTAAGAACTATTTATGGTAGAAAGTTTCAACTAGCTAACTTGTTAGGTTCTATTTTCCATTATTTATCGGTGCTGAAACTGACAGTTGGGATTTCAGTTTTTGCCTCTAATATTCATTGCTCATTAGAGCCTAAGCTAAAGATGGAAAAAGTGGTGATAATTATTAGCCTCCTAGTAACCCTAACCCTGGAGTGGACAGACCCAGCTGGAGAAGTCAGCACTCAATGTGATTGGGAGAAGTTGAGTCAGAAGAGGAGGAGGGGGGAGGAAGAGGAGGATGAGAAGGAGGAGGAGGAGGAGGAGAGAGAGAAAGAGAGAGAGAGAGAGAGAGAGAGAGAGAGAGAGAGAGAAAGAGAGAGAGAGACAGAGAGAGAGAGAGAGAGAGAGAGAGAGAGAGAATGAAAGAAGAAATTGGCACATTGGAACTATGTCAGATAAGCACGTTTTTATCAGTGAATGTGTCATTAGATAGGTTAATTAGTTAAATTTTTTTCACATAGTTTTTGTGCCTTTATAATAAACCTTCTAAATCCTCCATATGCAGAAATATCGTGTGGAAAATTAGGAAGGTAGAGAAAGAATTGATGGTGGAGAATCTGACATATTTCCTCACCTCTAGCAGTAGCTAGATTATAGTTTAAACTACCAGATATTGCTGAGGGGTCCAGCTTTGCCTGTACAAGGCCTCTGAGGTTCTTTGAGCAGAGGGTGAGTGAGTTCTGTATCCCGAACTCTGCTGCTCTGAGTGCTATGGGTCTATGGATTCTATTAAATTACTTGCCACTGTTGCATGTATTCTAGCCAGAACACATTCTGATTTCCACATCTTACTTTCCTGCAAATTTCAGTCAGTAAAAAAGATGATGTCATCATTTGCATTGTGCAATTCAAGAATTTTCTACTGCATATTTTCCTTTCCATTGTTTCAAATGGTAGCAAGCAAGTGACTTTAAATTCAAGTTAAAATGACTCTTGTTCCCATGTTTTTATTCTATTGAATATCTTACAATACAAGCTAAATACACTTCCCTAAGTTCAATTTTTTAAGTGTTGAGGGGCGGGGAGATAAATATTTATTCTCCACAAAGTTTGTGTCTTAGAATATAAAACTTCAAGTGTTTTATCCATGACATTTTCTGCACAGAATATGAAAGGTGAATTTGACATTTGAAATTATGCTTTTCTTCCTAAACCATACCCCCAGGATCAACTTTCATCACTGCTGCTGCAAAGTGTACTAGATTTGGGGGACAAGCTTTAAAATGCCAATTTCTTTCCTCATTTTACTTTCAGAATTAAGATAAAATTGTAAAAATACATGTCCTGCTAGTCTATGAGTTGAAACTGACCCATTTAAAAGTATCATACATGGCTCCATTATGAAAACCATGTTTTAAAAGGAAAATCTTTGTGGCTTCTCATGTTAGCAACCCCGATGTTTGTTGTGAGCTTATCATAATATTATTAAGTATCTAATTGATACTAATTTCTCAACAAGTAGGTTAACACTCTTCACTGTTTAACTTCTCTATGGTTGTCATATTTAACTGATTTTTTAAATTCTTTACAGTCAGTTCTACAAGACCTTCTTATCTATAAAGATAAGCATAGATATAGTAACTTTGTTTAGAAATACATTCTACTAAGCTTAAATGCAATTGAAGTCTCATCAGCCAGCAAATGACAAGTCACACTTCATTTTTAAGATAGCTCACATTTGTTTTCCATAATGCAATGACTAGAGCTTGGGATGGTTAAATGGTACTTCACTGTGAGACTTGTTCTAAACTTCTGCATGATTATACATATGCTGTTCTATAGTGCACGCTAATCTCTTCTGCCTTGGATGTTTTAACAAAATGGCTGAAAATTTCAGCCATTATGGATGAGTTATTCAGCAAATCTGTAAAAGCAATTCCACTTGACAAAGCCTATAGTACTACTTTAAGTGATTGAATCTCTTTGATACTACAATGGCAAGGTCCTTATTATTCTTGTAGGAATTTTACAAGTTCTAAGAATATTTTCAAAATGCCACTAGCCACATCACCAAAGAGAGGCAAGCAATTCAGTAAGAACTATACTAATTTGGTTTAGGGAGTCCAGTTAAGCAAATGATTTCTTTCACAAGAGGGGAAAAAACCCTATTTGTTGTACTTTATATTTAAATGCATTGATCTTTTATTAGCGTGGGTGTTTTAAAGTTCTATCTCACAACATGGCTTTCTTTTCTCCCTCAAATTTATTTTCTTGTAAATGAATGGAAGCCACAAAATTGGTGAGGTCATGAAACTTGCTTATTTGAAACACTGAATTGTATACATCCCTTAGGGGCAAAGAGATGTTTTTTGCCCTGAGGGTATTAGTCATGGTCCATAGTTCGTGGGAAAAACTAAGGAAGTTTCAAAATTGTGTTCCTATTATTTCTATTTCTCTGAGACTTTGTTTGAATTCCAAAGTGAATTTTCTATTATCCCATTGAACATTGCATAGGAGGGTACCAACCAACAGCCTTTGCAAGCAACACCTGCAGCTACATTCAAAGGCATGACTTTTCCAAGCAGTATGTGAGCTGGCTGCATTGTCCCTGAAAGGATAAAGGCCTAGGTTCTTTACCTGACTGGCAGAAGCATTCCAATACCACGAAAGGACTCTAAACATTGTTTTGTAAGTAATGAGTCCTGCTGGTTTCATCCGGCAAGACACTGAAATCCCACAGGGAAAATGTGGTTAGAAATAAAACAGAGGGGCTGGGCCTTTAATGAGTTTCCTATCCACAGACGCCATCAAGCTTTTAGACTATTCATTTGATTTCCACAGCTTCAACAGAGATTCCCAGAGCTGTGGGCCATACTCTTCACATTGAAGTGCATAGAACTTGGCATAAATCTACACTTCAGAGATAATAACGTATCATTCCAGGAAATAAAGAAAAAGGCATAATCAAAAAAGGAAGTTAAATATGGAAACCTGTTTTGACAACAAATGAATACAGATGAAGCCAGACAGGAAAGGTGTTATGAATGCATGTTGTTTTGCATGTTTCACATAGATTATGATCCTGCAAGAGCCTGTCAAGTTTTTTCTTCTTTTTACATGTACTTTTAGTCAGACAGATTATTTACACTGCTCTCCATCTCATATCAAATAAAACTTCTAAGACTGCTGCTTTTAAAGGACAGAACAACATTTGTAAAAATCTACCAAAAAATATATACCCCTTCTTCAATTATATTTAATTAATTACTATAGTTGAATATTCCTCAAATTCTTTTGGAAGTCCAATAAAAATAATATAAAAATAGGGTGGGGGAAACCCGTTTTGCTTGCTAAATAAATAATGGAAATCGTCATTGGTAGTGAGTACTCAAATAGCACATTGTGTCAGTAGTGTCATTTATTCAGCTGTAGAAAGGGTCTCCAAATCTTGCACTGGACCAAACATCAAGTTTCATCAACTTTTGAATTGTATAACAAATAAAGCATTTGTCCTATATTTGTAATTATCAAAAATCAAATAAATGTGGATTTTATAATCTCATAAAACTAATCCTGAATTTATTTTTCACTTGCACAAAATTCCCTTTAAATTCAAAATAAAAAATTTTTACAAGACATTTAAGGATAGCAAGCTGACAATGCA
>NC_140489.1:61495122-61542622 GCF_964271855.1 Acomys minous | reverse complement strand
ATCTATCAGTTGCATTTATTTGAATGATCTTTACATTCAGAATTGGTAATTATTCATGCTTGATGGTGGTTATGAATGGACCTCTTCTTTAAAAAAAAATGCCTGTTTAGTTTTGTGTCTGCTCATTTTTCAGTCTTTGGTATTTGAAAGATATAACTGTATAATATGACTAACTACTTAAGTGTAGATGTTTTTGCCTCTCCAAAAACTCATATGCATACTTGGCTACACAAATGCTGTGGATGAATATCTCCCACAATATCTACACTATTCCTAAAGATCTTGTTTTACTTGCTCCAAAATGGATACAACCTCTAATTATATCTCCAAGGGTGGAATATAGTCTATTTAACACAGACAACCTTAGACTAAGGGAAGATGGGTGACATTCTAGAAAGCAAGCACTTTGTGGAGGTAGACAACCTAACAGTGCTCATTTTTCACTGGAACAAACCAAGCCTGCGATTGCACACTGCCTTTTGTCAGTAAACACAAAGAGGAATCCGGAGCCATCAATCTTGCTTATCAATACTGCTCAGTGTGATTCTTTTCCTAGCCATTTCCCTTCTCCCTTTCTTATACAGAACTTCATTTTTCTCAGTGTCCTTTTGATATGGCTGTGAATGAGTTGAGGGTCGTGTTGGTTAAAGCAAAGTTGATGCTACACATTTTCGGAGTTGACTGTGTGGTGGATGTGCCCCCATGTATGGAAGTCAGATGTGGCCTAAAGGACATAGGAATAGACTGAGTCTCCTACTGATGTGTGCATCCAGTGTAGTGAGGACCAGGTTACTGCATTCTATGGACTCATTTGTAGGTAGCCAGGTGACTAGCAGGGTTTCCATCCCCATCCCCCAAATGCCAACATTTGAGCTGTGCTTTGTCTGTATCCTTGAGCCCTGCCTTTACTTTCATAGTTACACATCTTTTATGTCATTCTGCTGGAAGTGAGTGAGGCATAAGTTTAAATTAGGTGTTGTGTGTAGCAAAAATATCAGCCCAGGACAAATATGAACATATGTTAAAGTGAATTTTATTAAATCATAAAATCATATGTCTGTTTCAATTTAATATTGTCACAGTGTTTTTATTGATCATGTAAGCAGCGCAGTTGTGAATGTAGCCACTGCCAATGCAAAATGTTGCTTCTCTTTACAGCTTACATTCAAGAGCTTTCATGTGCTCTCCTTTTGATTTTAGTTGGGATTAAGCCCAGTTCCTTTCAGACATAGGAACTGAGACACATTATAGTTTATTTGACTAATTTTCCCCGAAAAATCCTGGTTGAGAGCTATTCATAATTTCTGTATCTGTGTGTTAAGTAGTAAAGCCATTAGGTTAGTATCTGTTGTGATTAAGCCTATGACAAGTTACTGTCACTTACGTGGTATCTATGAGTAGCTTCCTCATTTCTTGTGAGGTTTATGAAACCTTTTTTTTTTAAAGTCAGGTATTGCCAATATGACCACATTTCTAAAAGCCTAATTTTATTTCCTGTGAGTCCACAGTAAGTCAAATGTGGCTTTGGGCTCAGCAGAGGAGGGGTTGCAAATCAGGCAAAGGAATTAAGATGTGAATGAGGAGTGGACGTTTCTGAAGATGTGGTGGCCTGTGTGTCTACATGTGTGCTTTGAGAAGGTACCAAGGTATTGCATGATGATTCCGAGTGAGGCCATGCAGAGAGGGAGGTGTTCTCGTGTATGGCCTCTCATCTTATGTAAGGCATAGAGTTATCCCACAAAATGGTGGTTATTCTGCCCATCCCCTTGTTTTGAGATGAGGGCACTGAAACGTGGAGTGATTGGGTGACTCTTTACTTAAGTCTAGCTGGTAAACAGATGTGTCATGATTCAAATACCAGTCCAGCTGATTCCTAAGTGAGGTTTGTGTTTTGAGGAAGGCAGGATTCAGTGGGTGGCCCCATTATGAAAAGGACCTCAGTGCCACTGGCTGCCCAACAACATCACACTTCTGATCACATTGTCAAGAGTCATTTGCTGGGCCTGCTGTTGCTGCCCAACCTGTCCCATCCCTCTGCCTTCCACCTTCCTTGTACACTTGTCTTCAGACTACACCTCCCCTCTAGCCTGAGTCTTTATTATACTCCTTGGTGGGCTTTATAGTCTCTATGCCCCTTACAGGTGAGTATTTCCTAGGCTGGTGTTTTGCACACTTAGCTCGACTGAGCTCATTGGCTTGTGACTTGACCTACCTAATATCTTGTGGCAGTTCCGTTCACCCACCCAAGATTTCTCTTCAGGGTTCTCTGCCATGTGTTCAGCTGTCTGTTGTGCATTTTGCTTTGACTTTCCAGGGGCTCTTTAAATCTGAACTGTTTGATACCAGTTTATCTTCTGCAGTCTATTTCTTTCCCTGTGTCTGCTAGCTATGTAAACTAAGTCGCACCAGCTAGGTGCTGCAGTAGGGTAGACTTGAGTTCTACCTCCCATTCCCATTGATGGGATTTGCCTTTTTCTGTCTCCATGCAACTCTGCCTTTCTTGAACCTGTCCCATCATCTTCATCTCCAGGGCTCTCTGACCTGGAGTCCTATTGCATGGCCTGTCTTCTCCCCTCCTTTACATCCCAATGTTCCATATATCTACTTCCATGGGTTTCTTTCTTTAACACAAACCATATGCATGCCATTTTCTTATATAAAAACATTCTGTTCTGGTCTTCGTCATTTGCTTTCTAAGTGCATTGGAATCTATAGAACTTCGTATCTAAAATACACTTACCTGTCCAGCCCTGGCCCTTGATGTCTCTGCCCGGGACACATACTCAAGTTTTGGCCTTAGCAACTCCTTCCTGTGCAGTAATGGTACCCCAACTTCCCTGTCTCTTTCTTAGCCTAGTGTCCAGAATAAAGCATTTATGTGTCCTCTCCCCACATTCCCAGGGAGGTCTACCCTGGGTGTGGCGGTGCACTCCTTTAATCCTAGCACTCAGGAGGGAGAGGCAGGAGGATCTCTGTGAGCTTGAGGCCAGTCTAGTCCACTTAGTAAGTCTAGGACAGCCCAGGCTACACAGAGAAACCCTGTCTCAAAAAATAAATAAATAAATAAATAAATAAATAAATAAATAAATAAATCCAGAGTGGTCTCTTAAATTTCTAAATTCCTATCATCATTCTCACATCTTGATGTGTGTGTGTCTGTGTGTGTGTGTGTGTGTGTGTGTGTGTGTGTGCTCACACATGCATGTGAGTGTACATTTGTATTGCTTTTTGTCATCTCCCTCATGCTCTTCATGTCTCTATCCTCAAAGCCAACCTCAATGCATCGTTTAGAGCTGCCACTCCTTAAGTTACTTACATGAGTAAGAATGGATTAATGAATTAGGAAAGTCATTCTTTGGACAAGTAGTTGTAAAAATTGTAACATTACATAATAGAATAATGGAAGTCGCCAAGGAAGCAGAAGGGTGATCAATAAATGAGCAGGCTACCTAATCAAATTCTAGAGGCACTAAATATGAAATGCCTTCAAATTCCACCACAATTCTCCCTAAATGTGAAATATATGAAAGACAATTCTTAATCTTGGGTTTAGAACATTGTGAAAACCTGTGGAAATGTGTATTTGTGGACTCACAGGAGATGATATAATCTTTCTGGCAACTTCAGAGGAATTTGTACAGGAAACTAGCTACAGACTGACCTGATCTTTTTATTTTTAAAATTATTTCTGGAAAAGTATTAAGGCTGTGTTGGCCAGAAAAATTTGGAACTGGGCACAGGCCAATGCCTGCATGAATAGGGAGTTTGCTTTTGACTCTGCTCAGTAATAGATATGTTCCCTTCCAACAGTAGCAAGCCACAGTTAGCGTGGGACTTTTAAAATGACTCTGTTTTGAAATTGCTTAATGCTTGCCTTCACTTGAAAGTAATTCAGGTAGTGTGTGAGCTGAATGCCTAAGTGAACTGCTGCTCTGGTCTTCCTGCCAGGCATGCTTGTTGGTGTTGCTTCAGATCCTCGCGAGACTTCAGGGATGTGCAGCTTCCTTTTTTCTCATGTGCAGCTCCTCTTGTAAAATGATACACAAGGAACTTAGTCAATGCTCAATAGTCACATTTCCCAGTTACTCATAATAATCACAGTAGGAGCCACGTGTCCCCAGATCTATAATCATGGAGTACTGACTGGGTCTGGAAAGACCCCAGATAGCCACGTAAAGTATACCTCCCCAAATGCAATTTTCAAGTGGGTTCTTAGTTTATTTCCTCTTCTCTCTCTCTCTCTCTCTCTCTCTCTCTCTCTCTCTCTCTCTGTGTGTGTGTGTGTGTGTGTGTACATGGATACATGTGAGGTGCTTGGTTTTGGCTAACTATTTCATCCCATAAAGGCGGCAGTCATTTAGCCCCATGGTACCCTGTTTCTGTTTCTAGTACAAATTCCTGAGGATGCTGCCTTGTCTGGGAAGCCTAGTTTAGCAGTGGTTAGCACCCAAGGAGAAGGTTTTGTACTTATGATTCACAAAGTCAAGTGAAGTAGATAATTTTCTTTTTTTTTCTCCTTTATTAATTTATTCTTGTTACATCTCAATGGTTATCCCATCCCTTGTATCCTCCCATTCTTCCCTCCCTCCCAATTTCCCCTTATTCCCCTCCCCTATGACTGTTCCTGAGGGGGATTACCTCCCCCTCTATATGATCATAGGGTATCAAGTCTCTTCTTGGTAACCTGCTGTCCTTTCTCTGATTGCCACCAGGTCTCCCCGTCCAGGGGACATGGTCAAAGGTGAGGCACCAGAGTATGTGAGAAAGTAATATCCCACTCTCCACTCTACTGTGGAGAGTGTTCTGTCCATTGGCTAGTTGCCTATAAACATACAAGAGGCATACAGAACACCAAATAGAATTGACCAGAAAAGAAAAACTGCCTGTCACATAATAATCAAAACACAAAACATACAGAACAAAGAAAAAATATTAAAAGCTGCAAGGGAAAAGGGCCAAATAACATTTAATGGCAAACCTATCAGAATTACATCCGACTTCTCAGCAGAGACCATCAAAGCCAGAAGGGCCTGGACAGAGATCATGCAAACCCTAAGAGACCACAGATGCCAGGCCAGACTACTTTACCCAGCAAAACTATCAATAACCATTGATGGAGAAAACAAACTATTCCATGACAAAACCAAATTCAAACAGTACCTCTCCACAAATCCAGCTTTACAGAAGGTAATAGAAGGAAAACTCCATCCCAAAGGGTCAAGCTACAACCAAAACTACTCAGGAAATAGATAATTTTCTGTTGTAAAGAAAATGTAAGATTACAAGTAGACAGATGGCCAGTTGGTAATAACAGGAAGACTCTTGCAGAGGACCTGAGTTTGGTTCACAGTAGTCATGTTGTACAGCTCACTACAGCTGGTAACGCCACACCCAGGGGATCTGACACCCTCTTCTGGACTCCAAAATACCTGCACTTTCTCATGCAGAGACAAAAATAAAATAGATCTTTTTTAAAATTTGGAAAAGGAAGAAGGAAGGAGGTAGAAAGGGAGGAGGAAGGAAGGAGAGAAGGAAGGAAGGAAGGATGGATGATGCCTTGAAAAAGAATTGGTTTTGGGCTAAAATTATATCCAAGAAAATATTTATTTAGGCAAATCTACATTATGGAGAGGAACAGATTTTTACATTTAAAAATTTTTATAAAAATATAAAATTATTAATAAGCATCTATTATTATATCTTTTAAACAAAAGCCACAGCATTAGTACAAAATCTACTTTCTATATTCTAGATAAGCTTTACATTTGAGTTAGTATTTAGGTTTGGGTAAAGCCTGGCTGCCATAGTTGCAGTTACAGGTCAGAAAGCCGGTTTTGAATATCATACCAGCCAGGTGCCGTTCACTTTAATAGAGTGAACTTAACAGTGCCATAGACACTCTAACCGTGGAAAACGGTTTAACAAGAAATGTGTCTAATTATAGGAAAAAGTTTCTAAGTCTTCTGGGGTGAAAGTATAAATAAATAATTCCACTCATTTGGATTGGATTGTAATTATTTTTGATTGATTTTGTTTTCATAAATTATAAATAGTAACAGGACCCAATTTAAATCTTGGAAATGGCAAATTACTAGTAATTCTACTAATTAGAACTTGAAATCTACCCCCAAGTATTATTAATTTCAGTTTAGTCTTAATTTTGTGATAAATTAGGATATAATCTACAGAGACTCTTTATATCTGGTTTATCTTTACTTTTACTTCTATTCTTTACTTTTATCCTATTACTGACTGTTGTAATTTAAGAGACGAATCCAACGACAATAATCTGGAGCCAAATATGCTCCAATTTTCTCCTACTCAGCCCAAGTGTATGTCTTGGGTACATACAGTTTATTATCAAGTACCATATACAATTAGGTGTATAATTAATTCATTACGTACTAACTTTGGCGAGGCTTCCTTCGGTCTTCCCACCCTTCCACCCTTTCCTTCTGCCTTGGAGATTAAACCCAGGCCATGCAAGTACAGTGCTACAAGCTGCATGTCCATCCTCCTTTGAATGGATGTTGTCATTTGAGACAGAGCTTGATTAAGTTGCTCTGGCTAGCCTTGAGCTCACTTTGGAGCCCTGGCAGTCTTTAAACTTTCAGCGTTTCTACCCCAGCCTACCCATAAGTTAGGATTATAAAACAACTGTGCCACCAAGCCCAGTGGAAGTTTTAAAATGTAGTTCAGGAGTTGCCAAAAGAGTATTGACAGAGATCAGTGTGAAAGACATGCATCCCATCCTCCCACAAAGCTATATTTTTCTTATTCATTTTTATTTATTTAAAGTTGATGGATAGCATTGCACCTTTTTATCACATATAACATGAGATTTTGAGATAGATAGATAGATAGATAGATAGATAGATAGATAGATAGACAGATGATAGGTAAATCACTGAGAGATTCAATCACTTAACGGATTTTTACTTCACCTAGTTAATTTTGTGATGAAAACCCCTGACATCCACTTTGTCTATTTCTTGGACACAGGATATCTTCCTTAACAGGAATTGCCCTGCTCTATCATTGGCGCATGGGATTTTCTTCTTCCTTGTTTTCTAGTGTAATTGTTATCTCAGTATTGTTTGAAAGCCAGGCATTCTATATATCTGAATAAATAAATATAATTACAGTCAAAATCATGGAATTCTAGAGTTGGGTGGCTCCTGTAGGCCATTTAGGTATTTTCCTCATTTTTACAAACAGGAAAAAAAAACCCAAAAAGATAAAATGGCTGAAAGGATTGGGGGCATAGCAGCTCTTAGGTGATCCCTTTTCAGTTGAGTTTCAAGTGTTGAGATTTGGTTCAATTATAGATCGTTTCCTAAGCTCTGGTCAACTGGACAGCACCCCCACCATGATTTTTCTGTCCCTGTCTTTAGTTGTTTGTCCCTATATCACTGAAGGATGATGGCCCTCTTCCCAATCCCTGGAAACTGACAGTGCTAATGTGTATATGTCTAGTCTTCTGCTTCCCCATCAGTGCATGTATGCTCATCTGCCTCTGCCAGCCCTAAGCTCTTCCCCTGGGGCCAGCACTGTCATCACTGACCTGTGCGTGTTTTCAGTGTCTCTCTCATATTAGCCCCTGTGTCCTCTAGGCCTGGGTCTGTGCTGCCACAGGCTGCCCTGCTTTGGCAATTTTGGTGCTGTTCCCTCATGCAACATTATACCACCATATATAATACTCTACATTCAAGGCTAGTAAGGGAACCTACCATCTGGGCTTCTGATGACATGTTGGTATCCAATAAGCCCAAGAACTTGGATTGATTCCTAAGTTCAGTAAAAACCATGTCTACATACATGAATGCTGCTGGGATTTCCTTTTGTTCAAATGAAGAATAAAGTATACCATGAGAATAATGTTAAAAATATTAAATCGTGTGAAGAGCCTGTGAACTCTCTAAACTGTCTGCTGCTCATTTCCACTAAGTATAGCTTCTTTTCACAATTCCCCATTAACTGGTCACTCAGACAGGCACTGTCTAATGACAGTTAAGCAATTGTTGTCATTTATTTACCCATAAGAATAAAAGTCCCTTTTCAACCTTTAACATTCTTTTCCATTAGATTTCCAATGTTACAATTCTTTTCAAGGCTCATTTTAAATATAGAAACCATAAAGGAGTCATTTTGAATTGCACTTGGCTTGGTTTCATTTTTGCAATAAATACTATATCTTGAGTACTTTAGCCATATTTTATATGGAAAATAAAGCTTTGGAAATTAAAGCTAAGGCACTCAGTAGGATGCTAGGCTCTTGTAAGGAACCATGACCTGGTGCCCTACAGAAGAGCTAGCCTTTATCCTGCCTTCTCTGCCTTTTCCAAGTGGGTGAAGCTAATGTGGGTGGGACCAGAGAAGGCTGATGTGCAAAATGCCTTTTATGGTTGAGTAGAATTGCTGTATGCATTGATGTGAAACTCTGAGTGTCACTGTTTGATGTTCTGAGTCCTAGGAGTACCAGAGCTAGTCTAAAGGGAAAAGGGCAGGATGCCCGCATCTCACGTCTGTGTCCTTCATGGTTTGTCCTTATACAGCTTCTTTCTCTCTCTCTCATAATTCTCCCTCCTGAGTCTTAGTTGAATGGATAGAATGCTTATGTCGCCCTAAGTACAATTATCTCTGCTCTGTTTAGGTAAAGACTGCCTTCATATCTCGCCAGACTTTGCTCTCTGCTCTCAAAGCTGACTTTCTTAGTCTCAGCCTTGCACTTCAGGCTCATGGTTCCTAGGCCAGCCTCTTCTAGTTAACATTCTCATCTGAACATATTTATTTTCATTTATATTTTTTCTCTACAGAAGTATACAATTAAAAATGTCCCACTTTTTAATCATTTAAGATTGGTTTTTTTTCCTACTGCTGTTCTTTAATGTCTGTCACCCTGTTCTTATTTATTCTCATCCACCATAGAGCTGTTCTGTCCTCCTTTCACCCACATTATGTTGTCTGTTTGTTTGTTTGTTTGGAGGCAAGGTCATTCGACACAACCCAACTGTCCTTGAAATTGTATCAGCCCCAGTTCTCAGCTTCCTGGGGGCTGGGATTACAAGAGTTTTGCAATTCATAAAACGGTTCCAAAATCAAACTTCCCTCCAAAAACATGAACCAGATATTCAATTCTTACCCAATCAGTGTTTTAAGATAAAGTAACAAAATTAACAGCATGTCCTCTTTCTGTCCTCTTCCTATCCTTCACCAGCTCTTTCTCTTCACCTTTCATTTTTCCTTCCTCCCCACTCTTCTTCTAACCTCCTCACCCTCCTCTTCCCTCCTTCTTTGAGAAAGGATGTCACTTTGTAGCACAGGCTGGCTTAGAAGTGCCGTGTAGCTCAGGCAGACCTCAAACTCATGATGCTCCTGTTGCAGCCTCTGGAAGACTAGGGTTTCAGGAGTATGCACAGCTCCTGACAGTTATTTCTTAAGGAGATGGAATAGTCCAATTATCAGTAATTACAGTCTGCACTAGCTAGCTTGATGTCAAGTTGACACAAGCTAGAGTCATCAGAGAAAAGAGAGCCTCAATTGAGAAAATGCCTCCATAAGATCAGGCTGTAGACAAGCCTGTAGGGCATTTTCTTAATTAGTGATTGATGGGGAAGGGCCCATCCCACTATGGGTGGGGCCATTCCTGCCTTGGTTAGTCCTGGGTCCTATAAGAAAGCAGACTGAGCAAATGGGGTGCAAGCCAGTAAGCATCACCCCTTCATGGCCTCTGCATCTTCCTCCAGGTTCCTGCCATCACTGTTTTGAGGATGAACTGTTATGTGGAACTGTAAGCAAAATAAACCCTTTCCTCTTCAGGTTTTATTTGGTCATGGTGTTTCTTCAGAGCAATGGTAACCCTAACTCTTGACTCATGTTAAAGGACATGTACAATAGGCAATGCTCAAGAAATGTTTTTGATGGAGAAGTATTATAAATATAATTCACAGTACACAAGCACTTTATTTTAAAATTTTTATTTTTACAAATAAGAAGCAATGAGAAGGAAATAGTACGTTATTGTATGAAAGCTACCTGTATTCTCCACAGATCAGTATTGATTGTGATAAGTGCTATATATGGCAAGATAAAAACAAGTCTGACCACTAACTTCTGTTCAATATTAAACTATAGAAATAAATAATGAGAAATAGGAGTGTCTTAAATAGCTATGAGCCCATGCAATTGATCTAACAACTTTGTTTGGTGGACTACGGAATCAAAGGGGGATGGAAAGAGAATTCATAAGGAGTCTGAGCTGAGCATAGCTGACGAACTGAACAGGCCAGTGACACTTCTGCTTAGCAGGACCCACTGCAGGCAGCGCTTGTGTTGGCTCCAGAAACCACCACCAGCCTCCCAATGTGGTCATCTCCTGTGTTTTTCCCCAAAGGATGGTACTATCTTTCACAGCTCTTTTTTCCATGCGTCTGCTTCCCCCCAAGAGTTTCCTTATTTTCTTTTCATGTGATAAGATTCCTAGATCATTCTGTTACTACCTTGAACTTGGATCTTTCTTGTGATCTGGGGACATACACTTGGATAATTTAAATGTATGGGGGGGAAAACCCTTTGCAGGGATAGCTCACTCAAGTTTTTTAGGTCAACTTGAATTCAGAGATGTCATTGAATGTCTGAATCCTGCATTGAAGCTCTGAAAATGCTAACAGAAACTTGCATATGAGGCTTCGGGATCCAAATTAAACTTACCTTTCCTCCTGAGATAGTTGTCTTTCTGGCTTCTGCCTACAGAACCACAGTGTAACACCTATACCTTGCATTGGCAGTTCATCTGCAGTGTGTCTTACGATGACAATACTGATGTGGCTTTCCTTGGTTTCTATCTGGCACCAAATGATACCCATATGCATTCCTTTCCTTTCCTCCTATGCCTTCTTCCAGCCTGTCAAAGAAATTATATTTTTAATATAGAATAAAACCTATTTCCCTTCTTGGCCATTTTTTTTATTTAAAGCCTACAGTAGCCATCTGGCCTGTTGCATGACGTTGGCTCACAATTATGTGGAATGACGAGCCTGGGCTTATTTGCCCATTACTTCCTCAAGTATTTGGAAAGCTTTTGGTCATTCTTGTCGTCACAAGATGGATGCTCATTCCACTAAGAAAATCACTCACTCCCCCCCCCCCCGAAGTGCTAAGATTTTAATCTTGGAGAAGTAGCAAAAGGGTAATGTTACTAGATGGACTAAGTGTGACCATGTGTGTGCTTGGAGTCCAAAATGAGCATGGACTCATGTGTGCCACTAGTGCGTTGCCTTGATTTGGGGCAATATAGGAAGGATTGTTTCTCTTATATGATACTGAGATCAGAAAACTAGTAGTTTAAATGGGTTTATTCACAAGAAACCTGTCTCAGTCATGTGGCTTAAGATGAAACTACTTTCAAGGTACAAATGATGTGCTTCATGATTAAAAAAAGAAAGAATACATGCACATATATGTACCACATATGCATCTGCCTCAATACACACACAGAAAAACTCATGGAGTAGTTAGCAGAGTTAAGTTAAAATTCTAAGCATGTGGAAGCACGTGATATATTCTCCAAAAATTATTTTATGCTTCTGATATTTACGTGAGAACACTCATGCTGAACCATCACATATTAGCATATAGAATAAAGTCCTTAGGTTTTTTTTTAAGTTTGTCATTTTGGAAATGTATCTCCCTCCTCTCATGCTAGGGCTTTCTGTTATACCAGTAGGCCGTTCTTATTGCTGCATTGATGTTGGGAATTGAAATAAAGCTTATGTTAGATTCTACTGGACACAGGTGAATTTTAATTGCTCATGGTAAGGTCTCTCCCTTCCCCTGTCCCCTGCCTTTGCTCTCCCCACTTTCTCTCTCTCTCTCTCTCTCTCTCTGTCTCTCTCTCTCTCTCTCTCTCTCTCTGTGTGTGTGTGTGTGTGTGTGTGTGTGTGTGTGTTAGTATTGATAACTATTTCAAGATGCAATTTTATCCATAAAACTATTTGTTTTATAAGTACACTATTCACTGCCCTGATACAACACTTTCCTTAGCTCATATTAAATCAAGAGGTGGCAATTTTTCTTCTGCATGTTCAGAGTCAGAACTTGTTAAGTAGCTGGCAAGTTAACATTTCAGATCATGGTAATACAAAGTTTGACATAACCATTTTATGTGTCAAAGTAATTTTCCTCCAGTATACTCTTCCCATGTAAGAACTTAGGGAGTTTTATTTCTATTCTAACGTAATGGAGTTTGAAATTCAGACATCATTTTATCCTAAAGCAATGTGAGGAAATAGAGGCGCTATCTATCTTATTATAGGAATTCTTGGCTCTTGGGCTTCCTGACAAGCAGGAGAAGTTGGTTCTTGCCTTGAGAGCAGGGTAGAAGTTGGAGGGACATGCAGTATTTGGTGAAAGGAAATGAAGCAGAAAGCACAGCTCATCTAGAGTTTAAAATAAACTACCTGCTAGGAGGCTGACAGAAGGAAAAAGTGTTGGCTTTAAAAATGACTCAGTCCTCAGCTTTGTTTTAAGCCTGATATAGTCCAAAGATAAAAGTAGAAAGGACAATTTTTTAACAAGCTGTCAGGAGGTAGCCTTCCTTCTTGAAAGCAGCAAGCGCGCAGTACTCATGCTACTGTGCCCCAGTCCCTGCTTCTGTCATCCTAGATGCAATCCTGAGGGAGTCCAACCCCAGCTGGAGCCTTTTGTCTAGCTTTGCGTTGATCATCTCATAGCTAAGTTTTGAAGGCAAGCTGTGTCTCATAAGGCTAGTGTGGTAGGCAGAAGTCTGGGGTTTGCCCCAGTGTTGTGTGGTTCCTTCAAATTCAGTGTGCAGCATGCATATTCACATAACTTAAGTGACGTCTCTTTTGTCACAGCAAAATGTTAGAGCTGTGACCTTGAACACATATGATAACAATAAGTTAATAGAGCATTATATGATAGTAGTAAGGTATTACCTACCTTGATGTGTCCACAGTCATTCATGGATATAAATCCTCAAACCAGGTTTTATCAACTCACTAAAAAGATAGCATATGGATAAAAGAATGATTTTACATACAAAATGAACATTGTTATTTTCTTAGTGAAGATATTGAGAGCAAGTTATTAAAAATTGATATGAAAATTGCTAAATTCAAATGAAACATATGCCTAGCACTTGCCTAGATGTCACTAGACTGCTTTGATTTGATTAGGAGAGTCAGTGCCTTGCAGGGAAATGGGAATATGTGAGGAATGATGGCGTTCCCTCTGCTGAGCTTCCGGCTTTTCCTGCTGGCATTGCTACCTTCTAACCTTCCTTCTTGGGTCTCTCCTAGATCTGAGACTCTTTAAAGCCCCCAAGTGTACTGTCTGCTGTAGGTTCAACCTCCGCTTTTTATTTTATTATTAATTATTATTATTGTCTTTATCATTATTATTATCATCATTATTATCTTATATATTACATCCCAACCACACTTTCTACTCCCCACCCCCCAGCCGGTTCCTACAAGACTCCACAAGGTCGTGTGGCTTCCTATTTATTCTTGTTCCCAGATTTGTGCCCATGAAATTTCTGACTACCTGGCTACATTTCCTGAGCTGTAATGGCTGAGCCTAGGAGGATGGCAGACACGGAAGAAATAGGCTATAAGTTCTAGCTATCATTACCACCTTCACTGTTTTGGATTTGTTGTTGTTGTTCTTGAGTGGGTGCACAGAAAGAACCTCTCCCTGCCATTATGTTTTCCAGATTCTTTGGTGGGATGACATTTTCTGAGGCCCCAGCAATGGCTAGAATCCATAGGGAGGGACAGCATGGGCTGGGTTATCATTTCTGAACCCTAACCTTGAAGCTCTGTTGCTGAACTCTGGTCTGGCACCATTGCAGAGAACTATAAAGCAGATTCATTAAAAACAACCAAAACCAAACCAAACCAAAGCAACAATATGGAGTGTAGGCTTTCAGCTTTAGACTTGAGACTTGCAGTTGAGAAATAAGATGATACACAATGCTGACAATTTTTTTAGGGATGCCTATATTCATCATCTTTACAACAGATACTTTTCTATCTGTGGACAACATAATCTGTATGATATGGTGATGCGTTTCACTTTTGTGTATTATCAGGTAAGGATGGGACATGAACTTTTCCACGTGATAACAGCCACTCAGGTAAAAGCTAACAGTTTTTGAGCTGGACTCTGTTTCTGATTCTCAGCACATGGGCACTTACTGCTATTCCAGGAGGGAGGGACTGGTTTTCTCTATTACAACCATGGTACAAAGACCAGTAACTCATCTGAGGTAGCTGCAGAGCTAGAACACAAACCTGAGCACTGAGCACCACATCTCTTCCTCGCATGTTTTCAAGCACTGGCCTCTGCACATGCTTCATTTCTATTTACTTGAAATATTTTAATCACCATTTTAAAAGTAGAAAATCTGTGTTGGCTTCCTGGCAGTGAGCCCTTAGATTATGATGTTTGATACTCTCAATGATTTTATTTATTTGGATTATACACAGGATAACATTTTAGAAGATTATATATATGTCACAAATGTATATGTAATATAATTACACATTTATAATAGGTATATGTAAATTAAGAACATAGAAATAAATGCATTCATACTTACTTAGCCTATACCTTGAAGTATGTTTTGTGTTTCAAAAGCTGATGATAGAAAACTGTTACAAAGCTGTGATGTCTCCTGGGAAGGCACTGAATGTGCTTTTCTTGAAATCCATTTTGTAAACTCAGCATTGTATTAAAGAGGTCTATCTGCTGAAGTGACTCAAGGAGTAAAAGAAGTGGTTCCCTTCTTCATGTATATGAGAGATGACAATGTCAAGATATATATTAATTTGTGGACTCCACCATCATATCGCCAGCTTCAAATAACTGAGAGACATTTTATTTCCCAGGTCCAAACTTCCCTCGTATAAAGGAATGTGAAATGGGATGATTTATGGTGAGACTCGAGTTGTGGGACCTAAGTTCTGCTACCTCAGATCCTACCCAGGACACATCTCAGCACCTGATCTGGTGTCCTAATTCCCTCTTAGATGGGTTTGTCTTTGCTCTGCTGTGGACACACCATGTGGATGGTCAAAGTGAGATCATGACGATTGCCTCTATAGCTGCTACTTTGCCTGTCATACACACACACACACACACACACACACACATATATATATATATAATGGCTGGCTTAATCACCTCACTTCACAGGTAAGATAAACTGAGGCTCCCAGGTGGAAGGAGACTAGGTTAAAGCCATCAGATGTGCTTCTGTAACACCCCCAGGGGAGACCCCAGATAGTTCTCAGGAGGTCTGTGAATGGACTCTTGCATACAAAAGACTTTTCCTACTTCAGTCACTACAGACATTTGCATTCACATCCCAGGTATTGTCAACACCTCTTATTGATCATCTTTAGAGATAAATATCAAAGGTCTGCGTGCAGAGGATTGTTTGGAAAGTTGATATGTTTTAAAATTCTTTCTTATTTTCTGTCCAAAAGAGACACATTTGGACTATCTAACTTAGCAATGCAAAGAACTATTTGAGATGGGTGATTGCCAGCTTGACATTTGTTATTATGGCTTTGTCATTTTTACCCCCATGGTTTATGAAATCTGCTATTGTATGTTGCCCAAAGGCTTTAAAAAAATCAATGGTTGCATTTTAAAGCATATAGAATAAAATAAATTAAATGCCACAATTCACATTGTATGGTTTTAAGACCTTAGGGAAGCTAAGTATATCAAGGTCAGGCTGTCCCTGTGGTACAAAGGGTGCTAGAAGACAGTGCTTCTATCTCTTTGTACTCTCTATCTCCTTTATGGTGTCAATTTTACTATATACAGGTATAAATGAGAATACATATGAACAGAAGACTTCTGAAGTTGACTGCTGCTAAGGTAGCATCAGCAGCATTCAAGGGTCTTGACTTACGGGAGTGCTGTAGACACCCACACTCCCTTCTGTCCTCTCATCAAAGTGTAGAGAAGAGAATTTGGAATAGGGAAGAGCTGTGTTTGCATGAATTGCAAGAGTTTGTAGCTACTCTAAGTGCTTATGAAAGCTCATCCATGAAATTCAGCTCTTTTTTCCTTATGTGCTGCCATCTAACCCAGCATTCTTCATGGAGGAAAACTAGAATTTAATGATATATTTTCTTGGAGATGTCTGACTACATAAGCATTTTCTAAGCAATTTATTTTTCTAAGATTATTGGCAAGAGTCTAGCCTCCCTAAGGTAAAAATGCAAATTTCCAAAGGCTAGCATCTGCACATTTACTTTCTTTCAATTCTATAAAATACTTAGTCCCAGGTCAGACACACATTGTGCTAATAACATACATTGAGAGTAAGTGAGCAAACCTGTGTTTTGTGAGCTAGTGCAGTTTGTTCACATGCTCAGAGATGACCCTTCTTCCTGCTACCTTCAGAGATGGGAAGAATTTTAAATTTACTTGTACACTAATCAAATTGCTTTTTATCTACTACCGTGTACCCAAGAAAGGTATAAAATATAAAAACCTCAGTCGGGAGCTACTCAGGCAGGTAGATGGCAGGCAGATCAGTGTGAGTTCGAGGCCAGCCTGGGCCAAAGCTACACAGAGAAGCCCTCTATGAATAACATAGATATAGATATAGATATAGATATAGATATAGATATAGATATAGATAGATATATATGATATACACCTATTCTATATGCATATATAATACCTCATTATAACATTCTTCCCATTTTCCTTTTTCTGTTAAGTTTCATAATGCCTTAAGAGGACAGTAAATTTAAGCACTTGGGATCATGAGGACAGTATGAAGGTAGTCTTGGGACCTGTAGTCTTTGTCCAATGGATGTGATAGGGGACTGTAATTTCTAGAATCATTAGAAGGCTAACCTGCCTGGTACCATGATCATATCAGAAACACATGTTTTGGGACAAGACTTGAATATAATGTCTCCTTTACTGCCATGACTTTTGCTTAAGCTTAGTTCATTAGGAATTTAATAAGTCAGTTATGAAATGTCTACCGTGGATGGGATACTATGGAAAGATCTTTCAATATCTATTATATGGTTTCAGTCCTTAAGATGCTTGTGAAGTTAGGAGACTTCCTTGTTTTCTTCCATGGCACTGTGCGTCATAGGCATTGGAAAACTGAAGACCCGTTCACACATGTTAAAGCCAAAGGGGTATGTTGATAGTCCTGATTAGAATATTTTCTTGGAATATGTGACCTCCTGGCCTCTCTTAGACAGGGAAGGGGAAGTAAAGAGGGAGCGAGGAAGAGTGTGATGAGGTGGGAAGGAGGAAGAGGGAGGAGGTAGGGAGAGAGAAAAAGACAAAGAGGTCTTGAAAAGGACTTTGTCTCTGCTTTTTATCATTATTCATGGCCTTGAAATACAAGGTCACAATAGACCTGTTGACTTGACTCTTGGATGATAAACTCAAGATCTAATGCCATCCACTCTTCTGATTGTCCCCCTGGTAATCAGGTCAAGTCTGAATTGCTTACTATGTAAACCCCTAAGAAATAGTGATGGTTGATTTTTCTCTAAAATACTGTTCCACAAAGTATACTAAGAAAGTTAGAGAACAAATTGTCAACATCTAGTAAATGCCTACTGAACACCATGCTCTTCATATCTCCTGGGGCTTAACAGACACAAAACCGTTTTAAAATGGAGTCTTGCAGTTTTACTAACTTTATAGTCAAGGACAGGAAGCAACAGAGATAATCTCTGTCCGTCTGTCTGTCTGCCTGCCTGTCTGTCTGTCTGTCCATTCATGAGTCCTTCCAGCTTTCTAATCTGATGAGTCCAATGTAGTACGTGACAGAATCCAGTTCAGAATCAGTCACGGCGTAGCCTCTGATCGTCCTGCCTGATGGAGGTGGACGTGTTATTACTTAACAACACACAGATGAGGGATTGGAGAGTTAAATACAAAAGCATGTGGAAGAGAAGGCATGATGAGGACAAAAGGATGGAGGAGACACCTGAGTTGAATATGTAAGCTGCTGTTGAAAAGGCAGAATTATGTAGAATTTTTTTGTATCATTCACCTGGGTATAAATAAACAGCATGGCTCACTGACACAGTAAGTACACTCGTTTTATAACCTCCGACTCCATGTAGCCCAAGCAAGGGGTGTCATTTGAAAACAGGTCCTCCCTGAAGCCATCTCAGGCCAGCAAGTTGGGTCAGAGGCCTTCCTGGAGGGGGGTGGCAGGCAGAGGAGGAGGGGGGTTGGACATGTGCCTCAGCATGCTTCAGAATACCATTCTTAAAGATAACAAACACACCAAGAGACAGGACAGTACTGTGCCCGTGCGCGTATGGTAGAGCTATGGAACACAAATATTTATTTAAAAAAAAAGAAAAAAGAAAATCTCATCTTAAAAAAAATCCCTTCCCTGTTTGCCTGTTCTGCCATCTGGTTCCACAGTATTAGCATAATTAAATTAGCACTTTCCTTTGTCACCTTCTACTCTTCTGGCATGGACTGTAACTAGTATATCCATTTCTTCTCCTTCTGTTTTTTTTTTTTTCCAAGGGGCAGGGATAGTTTTTGGCAAGGTATTTATAAAACTTAACATGTCACACTCTTTATTACAGTTAGTCTGGAACGAAGAATCAGCCCTTGAATAATCCTTAGTGACTGCTTCAAAGTGAAGTGTGAAATAAAAAGAGATCAAGCTGCTTTTTATTACTGTGATGTTACTCTGTTCCCCCATACACACACACATACATACATACATACACACACATACACACACACACACACACACACACACACACACACACACACACACACACACAACATGTCTAAATTAAGTGACTATAAATTTCGAAACCAATGAATAAGTTGATGAAGACAGAGGCAATGCCCTGAAGTACTTATTAAGTTCCAGGCCTGGGCCAGCCCCTTGCCTAGCACTTGTAACCTATTCGCTTCTGCTAGGAGTCAAGTCTCTCAATCCTGCGTCATTCAGTATTGTAGAAAGTCACGGTTTGAACTGTTCACAGAATTGTTTAATTTAGAATACACTGTGTGTGTGTGTGTGTGTGTGTGTGTGTGTGTATGTGTGCGTCTGTATGTGTGTGTGTGTCTGTGTGTGTCTGTGTGTGTATGTGTCTGTGTATCTGTGTGTGTCTGTCCGTGTGTTTGTACATGTGAAGTTGTCAGAGGGAAATAGAACTGATAGACACCCCCTGGAGCTGGAGTTACAGGCAGTGTTGAGCTGGCAAACATGGGTGCTAGGGGTCCTATTTGACTCCTCTGTGAGGCCAGCAGATGCTCATAGCTGCGGTGCTGCCCTTCTAGCACACACACCGCTTTGTAACATGGTGATTTTCAACAGGTCTTCCATACAGATTTGGAGCTGCTCTTTTCTTCCACCAATACAGCATCTTACAGATCACAGTCCAAACAGTCAGAGCACTGGGATTTTTTTTTTGACCTTCCTCCCAACTGATTGTTTTGACTAGAACTTTGAGTTTTAAATCAGAACCATAATCTTAAATATCTTGTAGCAGTGTCAGAAGTGATATTTTATTTTTTAACATCACCAGGATATTGGCAGGTTTAACATTGTACAATGTGGCGTTTTCATCCAGTGCAATTACCTTTGGGAGTCAAAACAAAAACAAACAAAAAACTCTCTACTACAGAATACTGCCACTGCAAAAAGAAAATTCACTTTGCTCTCTGAGCTACTGTCCTGACGCCCCTGCCTCCTGTTACTTTGGATCAGCATTTCCGCTTCGGTTTCACTTCAGTTCCATGGTTTGCCATCTCTTAACGTGATCATTGCCATCTGCTGATCTGGTCTCACGGTGCAGGGCTCGAGCCATCTCCGTGTTGGTGCTGCTGGCTTTCTGACAGCGATGTCTGTGGAGGGTCAGGGCTCGCGGGCAGCTTGACTTTCCCGCTGTTTGGGGGCTTTTGGGTTGTTCCCACCTTCCTCCTCGTTCCTGGGACTCCTCCTCCAGATTCCGGTGCCACCATTCTAAACCTGCTCTTGGCTTTCCCTACACCAGTCCTCAGCTGCTTCTCTTCGATGGAGCCCTCCCCCCGTACGGCTTCTCTAGCTAGCTCCCTTTTCAGCCCTATACAGGGGAGAAATTGGTAGAAGTCAAATCAAGGTTGAGCTTAGGTTTGAACCAGGATTCTGCACTCATCATTCAGTGACTCACAGAGCAGCTTAGTCTGTCAGAGGCTGCACTTTCCTATCTTACATGTTGGAAGCTATACTATTTATTCCATCCTGATCAACTAACTGTGCCTATGTTAAAACAATTTGCACAGTCCTGGCATGTATAGTAATGTGGAAAATGCTAGCCGTCGATTAGCTCTTTGGATAAACACATGGGCTCCCTGGGTTGTGAAAGTCATGCAGGAGGAGTAGGAGGCACTTGTCTGACTGTGTATCCAACACTGGAGTGAATGTTTGGCACACTCACTAGTGCCGAATGGATGACTGCCCAACAAAGCAAGACAGCTCTCTATGAAACAGCACTTTCTAAAAAGAACCGGCTCTCCTGGATTCCCCGCTGTGCCATATCCCCCAGTTTCCACCCTCTTCCTATTTCTCTGGTTTCTTCGGGTAAATGTGTTCATGAGCACACTCTTGCCAAGCACACTTTCTATTCCTGTTGGCCGTGCCATCCAATTACTCTAGGACAACCTGATTCTGCCTGCTCCCTGGCCTCCTGTATCTAGCCAAGACCTAATTAGCCTTTCAATTTTCCCCTCTCCTCTGTTTCTTCCACTCTGTCTTTAGACCCATCCTTTTTCAGATGCACCATCGCTCTCACTTCACGGCCAGCCTTCTTCTTTCTAGTTTAGTATTGAGGTCTACCTACAATATTGTACAATGGAGCTTCATAAAACTCCAAATTAAACCAACCTGCACATAAGAGAAGCAAAACAAAAAAACCAGTGCGCTGAGAGAGTGCTCTGAGCTAACTGAGGCTGAGTTCAGTGCCTGAACAGAGGCTGGATTGTGAGCTTCCTGTTCCTTCACCTAAGCACCTTGGACAAGAGGCCTCCCCATTAAGAAATACATGTGATGGTGGCTTACGCCTTTAATCCCACCGCCTGCGAGGCAGAGGCAGGCAGTGCTCAGAGTTTGAGGCCAGCCTGGTCTACAGAGCTAGTTCCTGGACAGCCTAGGCTACAGAGAAACCCTGTCCCAAAACAAAACAAAACAAAACAAAACAAAAACAAAAATAAAAAAACAAAAACAAAAAGAAAATAAAAAGAAAGAAAGAAAGGAAGGAAGAAAGGAAGGCATGGCAGGAATTTGCATCTGCAACCATGCTTTAAAAAAAAAGTCTGCTGCTGCTTTTCATTTTATTAGTTGGAGAAGCAGAAACAGTGAACAAAACTGAAGCCCCAGACCCCTAACAGTGGCAGAGCTTGTACACCTTCTCAGATCTGAATCATGACTTAACTTCTTTCCTCTTGACCCTTCCCGCTTCTCTGAATTTACAAATGTGCAAGTGAAAGAGGAGGGGGGAAAAAAAACCCCACTTCTCTCTGAAGGTCTAGGGGTAAGAGTGAAAATAAGAATCCAGATAATAAAGTACAGCTACAAAAGGGAGCCCACTTAGTTTGGAAAAACCATTACTGTATCAGAATGATGTATCTGCAAGTGACTTCCATGGACATATTTTATGTGCCTGCCGGCATGTTTTTGTGGTTCCCTGTAGCAGATATTGCTCTTTTATTACTCGTTAGCCACTTAAAATCCAGCCCAATTTTAACAGTGCTAAAAGAGCAAGAAAATTTATTTTAAAGAAAAAGGCTACGTTCTTCTAAACCAGAGTCATAATATTAATACTTAAAATGCGTGGCAACATGCTGGGGAAATGGGATCGTTATTTAGATATATTATAAAATGTAGCCCACCACTTTGATGTGATTCACTAGTATTCCACCAAACCAATTTAATAGTATCCTGTAGAGAGGGAATAGTGCAATTAAAATTAGTAACAGAGATTTTCACATGCATAGATCTAAATCAGGGTGGGTTGATAATGAATTAAGTAATTTTGCTGCCTTGTGAAGTCAAATCCATAACAGACACGTCAAGGATAGAATTTGTGTTTAAAGAACTGTCTTTATGCAGCTCTCATTCAACTGACAATGTTCCCACTAGCCTTACTTCTTTCTGTTTTTTTTCCCCTCTCTCTTCTGCTTTGATAGTGGTAGATAGTCACAATAAATTAGTATAATTTGACTGTTTGATCAACTTTCTTTGTCTTAGAAAGAGCCGGTTCCTTTCAAAACATAACTTTTATGACTTTATGATTTTTAAGACCTTAAAACCTTAGAACTACGTATGATTCTTTAAACATAAAAAGTAAGATACTGTAAGATGCTGTAAGACACAGTAAGGTACTGTACCGCTCTTCAGCTTGACACAACCTAAGGTCACTTGGGGAGAGGGAATCACACTCAAGAACTGTTTGGTCAGATTGGCCCATGGCCTTGTCTGTGAGTCTGTCTTTGCCATCTGTGGATAAGTGGGCCTAGGCTGTATAAGAAAGCCACCCAAGCATGGGCTAACGAATAATCCAGTAAGCAATGTCCCTCCATGGTGTCTGATCCAGTTCCTGCTCTGACTTCCCTCAATGATAGACTGTGACCTGATATAAGCTGAAATAAAGCCCCCAATGTTCTTTGTTTGTTTGTTTGTTTTTTGTCATGGTATTTATCATAGCAACAGAAAGCAAACTAGAACTGTGTCCAATTGGGCTGTGAAGTTATCCCCGCCCCGCCCCTCAGCCCAGACTAGGTGCAGCTAGAAACATTTGCTGTGTCTTACCCTGAGGTTTAGAACCCTTATGGGTTCAGTGTCTGTGGAGACTGGCAGGGTCAGGCTTTTGGCTTCCAGGCCATGACAGTAGATCCTACTAAGTGATACTGACTGCATCATCACTTGACCTTCAGAATTATTTATATTCCAGCATTCCTTCACTAATCATCAAAATAAGTGTGCCCCATGCAAGTTGATTAAAAAGCCAAGAATATCCTATTCTGTTACTTTCAAAAAGTGGTAGCTCTCCAACAAGAGAGCACAGATGTAGTGAGGATAGAAGAGGATGTAGTTTTCAAAATAGTTCAGAGCAATGCATTTTTTCTTCCTTTAGTTAGTCTATCTGCAAGGTTTATGTCATCTCTCATAGGGCTTGTCTGAATTGATGACTTTCTGCCAGGCCGCAAGGAAATGTGACCATTCATTTATGGCCCCACCCCCCCTGCTATGAACAGTAGTGGTTGTTCCCAGTAACACTCCACCAATTTTAAGGAAATAGTATGATTTATTGGCCTCAACATTGATTAGGAAGTTTTAAAAGAGGACACTGATGTTGAGATGGATCCTATGTCCACTCCTTCCCAACTGTGAGACAATCACTCCTAGAGAGTTGCTTCTTTTATCATTTTTCCAGGGCTCATTTACTTCCTTTACCTGAAATTGAATATAAGAATAGTAAGTTTTTCATGGGACTAGTGTGAGGACCAGAGATAATGAATATAACATACTTGACATATGAAAAGCACAGTAAGTTGTTATAAACAGGAATTAAGGTGATTATTTCCTTATGCCTTTAGATAAGTGGTAGTGAGAGAAGAGTGCCTATACCATAGATCCTTCTCACCCCATTTAGTGCTTCTTTGGGGCTTGAATTCTTACTTTCCATGAGAAAGAATGGTAGCATGTAAGACGCCTTCATCTATTTATTCATGTTCTGAGTACTTAGGAAGGAAGTAGTGTGTGCCAAGTGTTTGTGGAACAGAAGTGAACGTGACAAATCCAGCCCCTGCCAGAGCTCGCATCCAGTACAGGAGAAAGTTGACAAATACAAATGCATGTCAAAATAAGTGCTCCAGAGAAAACTGGGCAACATGACAAAATAAGAGAGAACGATTTAGACAGTGCTCCAAGTATTTTTCTCTTGCAAAGAAAACCCAGAAACAAAATGCCAGCCATTTGGGTGGCATGCTCATGGGGTGGGATAGGGTGGGGTAGGATGGGGGTTTTACAGTGGCTCAATTCTCACTGTGTGTGGTCAGAAAGCAAATTGGTAAGTGCTGGAAGAGAGAAGTCTTTCCAGTGTGAGCTCTGGAGTTGATAAACTGGTAGCCATATGCAATTCACTTTATCTGAGCCCTCAGTGATTGTCACGATCATCACCAAGTACCCACTATGTGGCAGTCATCGGAACAGACAAATTAACAGAAAACAACAACAGGAACAACAACAACAGCAACAACTCTGCTGTTTTAGAACTTACCTTCTACCAGAGAAGAAAGTCATCAAATGTGTACGTGATGTGAGCGTCACATTCTTAAACAAGTAAGCTGCTGTAAAGGACTGGGAAGCTACATCAGGGGTTTTAAGGGTGCATAAAGCATCGCAGCATCTCTCTGAGAAGTGGTATCGAGGGAGAAATCTCCACAAAGTTAGGGGCAAATTCCATACCTCCCTGGGAAGAGACTCTGGTGTGAGAAAGTACAGAGCTACGATAGTGAGACAGATCAGAACTTACTGGGAAAGTGAGGCATCGTGTGTCTAGAAAAGGAGAAATCAACAGCTGGAAAGAATGGTCCTGTCACAACAGGGACAAGACAGAGGCTTCCACATCTCAAAGAGGCAAAGGAGAACACTATGGAGTTTCAGGATGGGAATCAACGCTACCAGAAGAAAAAAATATATAATTTCTCCGGTAGCCATATAAGAAAGATATAAAAGGGCCAAAGTGGAACAAAGAGACTAATTCAAAAAATTGTACTATAAAACCTCAAATCCAGAATCACGGTGTGGTGGAGTGGGAAGTGATCAGATTTGGGGTAGGTGTATATTTTTGAGAATTTTTTTACATTTTTATTTAGTTTTATTTATACAATATGTTTCCTACCCTCAACTCCTCCCAGAATCCCCTACCATTCAACCACCCAACTTTATGTTCTTTATATCAGCCTCTTCTCTCTTCCCACCTCCCTCTTCCTCTCCTTCCCTTACCCCTATGAGCCACCTTAAAAACAAAACAAAAAAAACAAAACAAAAAAACAAACAAAAGAAGCAAAAATTCAGACAAACAAAAAATGGCAGAAAGATTGTAAGAGCCAAAGGGTGTGGCTGACTCCAAGAAGACAGTGTCTTCTGGACATAGCTGGACTCACGTATAATACACAGATGAACTCGCAGAGACTGTGGCAGTAGACACAAGCCTTGCTTGGGAGATATTCTCAAGGTGAAGCCAGCATAATCTGTTGACTGGCTGCATGTGCATTCTTGAGGCAGGAAGGACTCCCTGGCTTCACAACTCCTGCTTATGCTGTGAGATGACCTGTAACAGGAGCCACACAGAGCATGTAGAAAAGTTCCTGGAGATCACGGACTTGGAGAAGGAGGATTTTCAGTTATGACTGTAAAAGGTAACTTTAAAGAGATGTCATGCCAAGCCACTACGGTGTGACCTTGTAATTAGGTAGTCAGCAGGCTAGACTTTTCCGGTAGAGAGTTATCAATGTATCTGATATCTGTAGCTAGAGGGTGAGGTAGTCGCCTGGGAATACACATAGCTAGAGAAGAAAGGGCTTTGGGACAGAATTCTAGAACCCTCCAGCACTTGAAGATTTGAAAATGAGGACCTTAAGAAGAGGCAACGTAGGAGGGAAATAAGATAATAGAAAGTCCTCGGTTCCAACTTTTTTTTTAAATAAAGACTGGGTTTCTCTGTGTGGTCCTGGCTGTCCTGGAACTCACTCTATAGGCCAGGCTGGCCTTGAACTCAGAGATTGTCCTTCCACCCGAGCACTGAGATTGAAGGCATGTACCAACACTGCCCGGCCTAGGTGGGTGCCAGGTTTTAACAAAGAGGTCTCAAGTAGGATCTGAAAGGGGGTGTGATAAGAAAAGTACCCTAAATTTATGAAAATTGTGTAACAGTGTGAAAATGACTCCTGTTCCTTCTAGTGAACTTCCATTTTATAGTCAGTCATGAATAAGTAGACTCTTTCTAATTACTTAAAGAGTATACATACACATATGTCAGAGAGAGAGAGGATGTGAATTAAAATTGTGGAGAAGACTAATACTTCCTCTGTCATCAGCCATGGAACTTTTTAGGTAGGGATTTCTTTCTTCCATGTTAGGATGACATGGTGTCATTGTACAGACCTTATTTAGGCCGCCATGTTGTTGGGATCTGGTGGCCACATCTTCCCTGTCATACATACATGACACCTTTCTAGTCCTCTGGCTCTTATAGCAACCCCGCTTCTTTTTCCTGAGTCTTGGGTATAGAAGCTGAGTTGAAGGTGCATCGAATGGGGTTGGAAATTTCACAGTTACAGTCGGTCTACATATCTCCCACAGACAGGCAACACAAAGCAAAGCAATCAGTGGCCTGAGCTGGGCACAGTGGCCCAGGCCTGTAGTCCTGGTGCTTGGTGAGGCAGAGGCAGGTGGATCTCTGTGATTTTTGGTCTAACCTGGTCTACAAAGTAAGTCCAGGACAGGCAAGGGTACACAGAGAAACCCTGTCTCAAAAACAAAACAAAAGGATCAGTGGCCTGGGATTTGACTATGGTTTTGCTACCAGCTAGAAGAATATGGAGACACTAATGGGATTCTCTGAGTCTCTACTTCTGTTTACTTTTTCCGTGATGGGTGAGTCTTACTACATAGTGCAGTTGGAAGCATTTTGACTATGTAAGGAAATGAAACATGCTTTACTGAGCCAAAATCATGTGGCCAATGAAGGAAAAGGTATGGGAAAAAAAGGATAGTTTTGAGGAAATCCAAAATAGATACTCTAAGGCTTTAAACTAAGCTATAAAATATAGTTGACAACTATTTAATTAGCGCCTTCTTTGCCATAGGGGCCAGGGTGGGCACTCACTCAGTTTCTGTGAGTGCTGTCAGCAGGCACTCTGACATGACTACAGTGTGTCTCCAGATAGCAGTTATAATCAAAAGGAACTTTAAAGAAGCAGAGTAAAATGCCAAAACTAAATGTAAACTGTTATACATAGCAAATATAAAAAATGAATTATTGATGTCTGAGTTTGTGTATGCGGTACTAAGGAATCGAGAGGCCATTCCACACTGTGCTCTCCTTTGGATAATTGTGCAGGTTTTTTTTTTGGGGGGGTTGGATTTTGTCTAAGAAATTTCTTGAGAACCATTTGTTTTGCAATCAGCAATTTCTTCTGTTTGTGGACTAATATTAAGAACTCTTTGATGCAAGATAACAAACCAGCAAAGACCTTCGCTTGGTCCCTCAAATGGGATCCAAGATGGTAGGTTGCTTGGTTTTCTTATTGGCCTTAAATATATCGATCCTCATCTTCAGAGTCTTTTTGTTAGTTCTGTTTTTGTTTGTTTGTTTGGTTGGTTGGTTTTTTGTTTTGTTTGTTGTCTTACTTAGGGTTACCATTGCTGTGTTGAAATATCATGACTGCAGCAGCTTGGGAAGAAAGGGTTTATTTTACTCACAATTCCATATAACAGTTTGTTATCAAAGGAAGTTAGGACAGGAATTCCAGTAGGACAGGAACCTAGAGCAGGAGCTGATGCTGAGGCCATGGAGGGGTGCGGCTTACTGGCTTGCTTCCCATGGCTTGCTCAGCCTGCTTTCTTATAGAACCCAGGACCACCAGCTCAAGGATGGCCCCACCCATGGGCTGCCCAACCCCCATCAATCACTAACTAAGAAAATACCCTACAGGCTTGCCTACAGCCTGAGATTATGAAGGCATTTTCTCAATTGAGGTTCCCTCCTCTCTCTCTCTCTCTAGCTGTGTCAGTGTGGCACAAAACTAGACAGTACACATATATTTTAATTTATTTCTCTTGGTTGCTTATTTTTGTCACAATCCTATATAAACAGTGAAGTCATGCTACAAATGTAGTTTTCCTTTGTGACAGCTGTCCTTGTTCCTTTGTCACCTAGATTAGGGGGAAAAATCTATACTATAATAAGCAGAGTAACTGGAATCAATTTTCGAAGTCGTCCAGCTTGAGTGTTCAATGTCCTCATCTACTAGTGTGTTCTGACCACAGGTACTTGAATTCTACTTGTGTGAGCTTTGAGAGCTAAGGGGTACATAAGAGGCCAGGGCAAATTATGTTAATTCATGATTTCAAGGTAAAACTTGACTTAAGACTCATTTCCTCTCTTTCCCAATGTGAAATATATATGTCTTGTCCTTATATGTCACATGAGAATGCCCCAAGTGCAATTGCCTCTGAGAAACAGTGACGCTGAAGTCATCCATTTGCTTGAATATATTACAGTCCATAAAAGGCTTGTTCACAATCAAAGACTGACTTTCTCCTTATTTCCATCTTTGGATTGTCATTGTTTGCCCAGTTATAAAGTGGCTTGTTGACACCAAATATTTTAATAATTTGATTCCAAGGCTTTGTGCCTATGCCTTTGAGAAGCTGGTATAGTAATTAAACTGTCTTTTAGCTGAAACGCTTGCAGAGCGTCCAGTTCTGTGCCTGGCAGCTGGTGATGCATTATAGAGACATTGAGCTAATCGATTAAAACCGCAGAGGCATGGGAGTTGTCTGACAGCACTGTACCAGGATGAAATTAGTTGGAATTGCATGGTGAAATTAAGGGGAATGCAGCTGATTGCAGCCCTTCTGGGAGAATCCTGGGTGAGAGGGACACTGTGCGTTGATCCCTGCGTAATTAGGACAGCCATGTTTTAACAGTATTTCTAAAGTATTAAAATGGACTGGATAAATCAGCAGGGCTGCTTCCAGTGAACTTGGCATCCATCCACTGTGACTGAAATAACATGAAATTTTTCGGCTGCTAGAGAATGTGAAATTGGACTAATTGTCTTTTAACTAGTCTGCTCGACGGCTAGCCTAGAGCAGAGCAGAGGATGGTATTGGCTGGCAGGCCTGCAGCTGGGGGGCTGGGGGAAGGGACTATTTTGAGATGATTATTTCATCCCATCTGAATGTAACAGCTCTGATTTGTACTGTCCTGGAGTAAGGACCCCTTTCTAAATATCTTAAGATCTCTTTGAAAGTAAGTGTTTTGCTTTGAAGATTGAAGAGGTCAAGCTATGTTCCTCTTACTTATAACTGTGGATCCCTTCTGGAAGAAAAAAAAGGTGAAAGATTTCAGAACTTTCTGAATCACTCATTGGCTATCAGCATTTGCCTCTGTTCCACGTGGTCTGTTCTGAGTAGGGATACAGTGCACAGACATGGGAATTCTCCATTATCTCATAAACACTGAAGGCTATGACTGGTCCAATATTCAGATTTTACATGTGATTAAAGAGAGATCCATGGAGTTACGTGTTGTGGTGGTGGTCAAAAAGTAAGATTGCTGGGGTCAGGATCACTAGTCTGCTGTTCTTCATCACCGTAGGTTTTATAGCTCTTTGGAGGCAGTATTATTTGGCCTCGGCCGTACTCTTTGAGGTATACATAAATAAAAGTCGGGTATCTATGATGCAGGCATTCTAAGCAGTCTCAGAGTGCTGGAGTAATCCTTCTTATGTTAATCTAGTTGAGCTCGCTCAAGCTTACTGAAGTGTACTCTGGTGCTGCCGATGGATTTGTAGAAGCCAAATCATACACACAAACACAAAGTACATTTCAAGAATTCTCAAGGGGGCATACGAATCACCTGAGTGCCATGTTCTCACCTTCATAGCAGAGTTATTCATTATCACTTGCTGTTCTTCTAACAGTGACTCCTAACAGTCTACTGGAAGGAAAGCACTATTGTATATCATATCAGTTTGGTTGGCAAGAGGATTTCTTGGGTGCTACTGTGTTGTGAAATCAGCCTTAACGTTCAGAACACCGGGCAGCGTGAAGATAGAAACCCAGCTAACCATTGTGCTTTCTGCAACCACATGGGAATCATATATCAGAGTTCCTTTGATTTGGAAGTCACTGGGAAGAGTATTCTATGGGGTTTATAAAATAATAGTTATGTTTCTCTTGAGTACCTAGTGTGACAATGGGCTGTAGCCTCTTCACACAGTGGGAAGATGCGGGTTGTGACAGCACTCTCATCAAACTCAGAGACTTCTTAGCATATATGTTAGTGGTTAATGTCCTTACTGCCTTCCTCTCCATTCCTCAGCCCACCTCCTTTCTTCACATATATTATCTTCTGTTTGCATGCTGTGCCATGCTGTGTGGTTAATGTCTTTATAAACTTCTTTACATCATTTGTAGGATAAAGTGCGGTTTTAAAGATAAAATATCTCTCATTCATGTTGTTCTCATCTTAAAGGGCAGTCAACACATGTCAGAGGAAACCAGCAACAATGTTAGAGGAAATCTATTTATGCCATTTCCCCCTGGATAGCTCAACCTTCCTGGATAGAGCTGGATTTACGTTATATTTTTAAAAGCTTAAGAGCTATTGTTTTTTAAATATAGCTGGCACTTTGTGTTTTAAAAAGACTCTTAACTGTAATTTCTGTGAAATTCTAAATTCAAAACATTTTAAAATAAATACAATTCCGGAAGTTTCCAGGCATATCTAGATAGTGTATGCCAGTGTGGGTAAGAAATCAAATGTGGATTACATCAAAGGGTCTTGGAGGTGAGGACTTTGTTATGCCTCCTATACTTGGAGCATCTAAATTCTCATATTGTTTATAATGTTTATTATGAATCAGTGATCACATTTATGGCCTCAAATTCATCACATTATTCAAAGACATTTTCTTTCCCCAAAGCATTATGCTAAAGATGTATGTGCAGAAACAGCAACTCCTGGGGAGCAGTCTTCAGTCTTTATGTTTACTCCCCACGTGCCCGGCACTAGTCCGAACACTTCATCTTCTCAGCATCCTACTCCTGCATTGACAGGCTTTCTGGCATCACAGGTGGCAGGCAGGAGGCTGACAGAGGGGAATTAACCAGGACCACACTCTTGTAGCTAACAGGTCAGATCTAATTGCAGAAGCTGACTGTCACCACTGTGCCAGCGTACACTTCGAGAAGATCCAAAGGGATGGAAAATATGTAACTTCCTAAGTGTCATTCTTCCAGGTTTCTTCTTCAGGATTAATTAAAGGGCTTCTAGAGCACTTGTGTTTCCATCCCTAGCATAGTCGTGTGGAAAATGAAAACAGACTTTAAATAAAACATGCCTTTCACACTGAGCAACTGAAGGATCTGGCCATCAGAAGCTGAACTCGAGTGGCATGAAGAATGAAAACAAGTGATAGTGCTTGAGCTTCTGGTATGATTTCTCACCTCTCTCCGCACAGATGGGAAAATGATCTTTCTACTAGCTAATCAAATGACAATGCTAGTGGACGTAAGTTGGATCATGAAGTAAGTACTAATTTATTTTGAACTTAAGATGACTGGATAGCATGTGATATATCTCCCAGTTAATGAGTAAAAATATTTCTTTGAGCTGACCCATCTTGACCAGGCAAAGTCAGTAACCCATGTCTGAGCTGGTGGGAGGAGGCAGACTCCATGCGAAAGCATATACTGTTACCTTCCATTCATCTCAAACGCATGTGGTACATTTTTGTGATGAACACACATCTCTTACTAAGCATCATTAACACAATAAGAACTACTAGAGATTTTTTAAGATGCTGCCTATGATTGTTAGGATTAGCTGCCAGCTGGGCAGAAGTTAGAATCACGTGGGAGCTGAGGCCCTGGCATGCCTGAAGAGGATTATTTGGTTACTTTCATGAAAGAGGGAAACCCTTTGAGAGTTACGTTCCCTAGCACAAAGCTAGCTAAGCACTCACAAGCATGCATTCATTGCTTCCTTCCTCTGACTGTGAACATAATATGACCAACTGCCTGGACTTACCAGCCGTGAGAAGCTATGATATGAGCAATGAACTAAAATAAACTGTGCTCTCTTGAGCAGCGTGTTCCACAGCAACAGGAAAAGAAACTAAGCCACTGTCTCCTTCTGCAACCTAACCTGCCCCAGCTGTGTGACAGCCTCCTCCACAGAGATTCTTCATTTCTAGACATTTATATTTATAGTTTACCCATTTATACTTTTAGCATCTGCTGTACCAGTTGCTTGCATAGGTTGCCTTTTTTTTTTTTTTTTTTTTTTTTTTTTTTTTTTTTTTTACTGCGTGCCCTTTCCTGTATCAAAATCCAAATCTGATTCATTTATGACTCCGGATACAATTTAAAATCTTCTAGTAGAATGCTCCTTCGCCATTCCATCATATCCCAAGTCACCCTTGACTCTGGCATGGTACCACTATACTATTTTATGTGGTGTCTTCCCTTGTCTTAGTTCTCCAGGCTGCTGATGTGACTCAGGGCAGGATTCCTGCCTCTTTTCTTACCTGCCAGGCCTTTCATACCTGGCAGCACCCAGAATCCACCCCACTGTGCTCAGTTCTAGAGGTCAGGTTAGCCCAACTAGCTCCTGACTCACTTGCTTTTTCCACTTCTCCCACAGATTCTACTGACATCAAGATTTTTTTTCCATTGTATTCCATCAGAACGATGAGGTAGTTGTATCTCATGAATGGCAGGAGATCTTTAGCCTAATTAAACCCCTCGTGGAAGTGAATATAGCTTAGTGTAGACAATGCTTTTACTCATTTATTCACTCTACTTGCTATCAGGTTTGGGGAGATGTTAATCATAGTTTTACCCTCTTGAAATTTCATGAGACAAATGACCAATGTAGTATGTTGGCACCATGGGGCCTTTATAAGAGATCTTAGACTCCTATGGAGATGGTCCTCTTCTTATAGGGCCACCAAAAAACTGTCATAAAGAACTGACTCTGTATCTTGTCTCTTGTGCTATTTCACATTATTTTGACTGGCAATGGCAGAGATGTAAGGCCTCGGAAATAGCTTTGTTCTTAGATTTTTTTATTAGGTTGTTTCTAAGTGCACTATTTTCTTAAAACCTTCTCTACCACAGCCAAAGGACTGCCTTGCTCTGACAACGAGGCTTCTGAAATCACCACTTTTCCCACTGTGAAGAAGATAGAAAAAGAAACAAAGGACTACCTATTTGATGCAGTGGGAAGATGCTATTTCTCCATAGTGAAATAGCAGCCCTGATTTCTTTAAAATCAACTACTAAGTGGGAGCAAAGCTGCTTCCTTAGCAGAGAATAGTGGTTACCCCGGAGCCATCCAGAGGATGCATGGCTAGCAATGCTAGGAGGAAAAAAATCTAATTTGTAGATAGGATATTTATCTTGAGATTACAAAAGCCTGGAAATGCAATTTGTAATTTTAAAGATAGCTGGTGTATGGATATAGGTTAAGAGAAATGAACTTTGCCATTTTGGAGTTATTTGTAGAGGAAAAAGGCTGTGTGGAAATGCTCCTGAAATAACCCCATCTCTTGGAAATGCTGCCCTTGCTTTTCATTGCATGGGCATCTTGCTGCAAGCTCATTTTGTTGCTAAACATGAAGTTTTACAATGTAGATTGCACTAAGAATTTTTTAATGGAGCAATTTAGAGCAGCTGCAAAGGGCTCTGGAATTCCCTGGGATTACTCACAAGACTTGCCTGTGATTACAAATCCCACAGTGAGAAGAGGTGAGGCATTCAGGTCCTGGGAAGGCGAGGGTGTGAGCAACTGAGCACAAAGGAAGAAAGAAAGAGACCAGGGCCCAGGCAGAGATGAGCAGGCTGCCTTGTTGGCCACCGTGGGCACTTCTAATGATGGTCTGTCCTTATTCACCCCATACCCTCCCCCTCAATGCCTCTGCCTCTACTTGGGCAAGTCTAGGATGATGCTGTAAGTCAGGGTATATCAGGGTACCTGTGATCTGGCTTTCTGTAGGAATGGGAAGAAATGGCTAGAATTTAGAACCAAAATGAATTTGACTTTCCATGTGGGAAAATGGAAACTGAGAGGTAATAATGATCAGGGTGAACTGGAAAAATGAACCAATGGCTCAACACAGACACATGCACGCATGTTTCCTGGAATTTAGCATGCATGTTTCACCAAATTTGTATAATTTTGTTCTGTCACATTACACTTGTCAATATATTGTATTGTGTTTTCCAGTACTTTTCTGCATGCATTTTTTTCTTTTCTCCAAGAAAAGGCTTTGTGAATAGACTGATCATATCACTCAAGTAACAGTTTCTTTCCAATTGTTGATTATTATGTGAAAATGACTCTGTGGGCATTCCCACTTTCCTCTGAAGCGTATGCTAGCCTAGAAAAGGACATGAGTTTGACTATCTCTACCTTGTGGCACTAGAGGATGTCAACAGCTATGTCTATCTTGTCCAGGAATCCCAGCTCTTAATGACCGCTGTAGAGCCTGAGCTCTTTAATCTTGCTTTCTGTGTATTTTGATATGTCCTCTCTGTACCCCAAATATGTGTTAACTTAAGCCAGCCAGCCTTTCCTCAACTGTCTCTCTTTTCCAACATGTTTACTTAAAATTCGATAGAAACCTACCTAGCTGGATGTGAGTATGCACACTTGTGTTCCTAGCACTTGGGAGGATATGGATGAGGTTTGTTAATTTGAGGCCATCCTGAGCTATACTGTGAAACCCTGGAGAGACAGACAGACAGACACAAACTATCCACTTTTCCTGATCTAGATTTGAAATTTGAGATGAACAAGTTGTTTCTTATTTTCACTCAAGATTTATCAAATTGGACCAATAGTTGGACAGGAATCAATACAATATAAATTACTTCAAGAAGCCTTCTATACGACACCATTATGATATTATGGCTGATATTATGGATAAATCTCAAATATAATGTTCAGCAAAAGACAGCAGACAGCTAAGGATAATAATGTGTGATTCTTATCATAAAACGATAAAAACTCAACCATGTTGTTGGAAATTGAGGTGGAATTTTAGAAACTGAGAGGTGCTATGTATATACTCCTTAAATCAAATGCACCAAGCTATTTCTTGATAACATGATCATTCCTTTGCATGTACATCATACTTAAAGTAAACATATATACAAATAAGAGCCAAAACTATCTCTTGGGAAAACCTGCTATACATTTTAGGTAATTATTTTAAAACTCTAGATCTAGGCAACCCAGAGATACTTTTTATTATTTTTCTTTTTTACATATACATTTATATTATTACACATAAATACAATAAACTACATATAGCAAGAAGAACCATGAAACAATCAAGAATTATATAAATACTACATTCATAGTGTTTTGGCTATTTGTATTTGGCAACCTTGAAGAAAATACCTTTCCTATCTTGGTGCATCTAAAATTCTGCATGTAAATCAATATCTATCCTATCTCATCTCTACCATATCTAAATGCTAGGCACCATCAACAGACAGCCTCTTAGAAGCTGCCTGCAGGCTTCGTGCCCAGTCTCATCAGAATAAGGACAACTCTAATACATGTGTGAATTTTTTCCCTAACAAACTTGAAGATATCTATCAAGGTTTCTTAAATTATCTGAATGTATGCTACCTGTCATGATTGTCCACGTTAGCCTAGGCTCTACGTGATATTTACAGTTCAGGCTATTGATATAAACCCAAATCCTAGGAAATAGACCCTGGAGATCTGCTCTCCATTCCAGGAGTGTATCTTACTTGTCCGGCCCGAAAGGGAAGTAGATGGAAGGAATCCAACCAGTAGTTACTAACCTTAGGGCAGACAGCTCAAGCTGGGCAGGGGAGAGGCCAGCTTGCAGCACATGGACTCTTCAGGAGTTAAGGATGTTTTTCTAAATGGGTAGGCACTTTAAGTATATGTATAAATATACAAACACGTGATCCTGATGTTGTTGAGTCATATGTGTCCCAGTGGTTATCTACAGCTGTGGGAAGAGCCCCATCAGATGACCAACTAGAGACTATTCTAGAACTAGCAGCAATAACAATAACCTTGTTGCCCCACCATTTGTATTTAAAAAAGTGTTCATTTTGGACTTCAATTTATTTTTTTATTTTATGTGTTTTGCCTATATGTATATCTGCGAACCATGTGCATGTGGTGCCCATGGATGTCAGAAGAAGGTTGTAGATCACCTGGTGCCTTTAGTTAGACAGTTGTGAGCCACCATGAATCCTTGGAATTGAACCCATAACCTCTGGATGAGCAACCAGTGCTCTTAACTGCTGAGGCATCTCCTCAGTTCTCATTTTGAGTTTTTAAAAGGATTTGCTGTCTTCCACAGCCAGTTATGTGGTCCTTAGACTATGGCTTGCTTCTCAGCTCTGGTGCTAAATCTGTGGGAAACTCTGCCCCAAACAGAATCCAGAAGCCTGTGAACGATCCCCTTCGCAACTGAGAGTTTTAAATGAGACAGCATAGTGATGCAATTCAAAAGAGATACAAAGAAATTAAATGGAAGCTTTTTGACTGGAAGGGGCTATTTGGATCTCCCCTCTTTGTATGCCCGTGTGTTGGATGGAGTCAGACAGCAAGAGCCGTCTGCAGTGGTGTCTAGTTGCACCTCAGTCTGGATTTCGTAATAAGAATGGCTTCTGTCTTCACTATGAATGGAAACTACGGAGCTCATTCCAGTTTGAATATTAGGTCTAGTTCACCCTGGAGAGCCACAGGGGGAAAGTACAACCCTTATATGTGATTTACTAGGCCAAATGGCTCCCAGCGCCGGTGCAGTTTGGGGTAACGGATGAGGGGGCATCACCATAGTGCAGAAAGAGGTGTGTGCCTGGCCTCCTGCACTGTTTCTAAAGGCCTCATTTCTCAGCCTTGGCTTCCTATAGAAATGCCAGATCAGAGGTGATTCTGCTTCCTATGACAGTCCTGCAGAGCAGGGCCGCGTGACGCATGCAATCTGTTCTCCATCCATTGAAAGCCTCGGGAAGTGAGCCTTGATTTTATAACTCTAGCCTGGATTTATTCTCCTCCGGCTTGAGCCTCAAGGTGAGAGTGAAAGAAATGAAACCGGAATAGAATGTGGTTTGGGATGAGATTCTTAGGTAGTTAAACATTAAATTAGCCAGAGATCTTGTTTATTGTGAAGATCATGCGAGACCTATTGGTTTTATACTTTTGAAGTATTTCACTTTCTGTGCAGGTACAAGCTGCCAATCAAGGCTAATCAAACTGGCACCGTTAACATGATACATCATAAAATTTCACAATAATGTCAACCTGTAATTCTGTCAATCTGGTTAAGAGGGAAAATGGGTGAAAAGCAATATTGTCATTTTGTAAAAACACTCGGGAGGTGATCTAGAATAATGTAAGCGTCATCTCCTGTGACCGCACCTGGCTTCTTCCAGAGGCTGGCAGACTGCTGCTGACAAATGGCCAGGTGGCCAGAGCCATCCTTCCTCCTTATTACTCGTGAGATTTGAAGTGAGGCCACGTAAGTGAGGAGGCTGCCCACAGATTCTCCAGTTTGTTATCTCTGACGAGTTAGAAAGGCTACATCGTAGAAAAGAGAGCTGGCACTCCCCAGCGTGTGCCTCCCAGGGTTCAGGATGCATGCACATTGGGTACCCTAGTATATTCCACCAGCATACTTATTATGCATCTTTTTTTTCATTTTATGAACTTGCATTCTGGGGCATTCAAACGCATCCATTTGAAGACTCAGTGCAGTTAACAATAAAACACAGGCTACGCATTACATGAAGCCGTAAAGGCCAGCTCCCTCTGCAAACTTTGTTTTCTTTGTAGCCCAGGGACATTGTGGTCCACATTGAATTATGAAGGATAATAGACTCCCAACTCAGGAAGCTTCAGATTTGAGGTCTACTTGTTCTTCAGTTTCCTTAGAAGTCCTTGCTTGGGTGTGTAGACTCCCTCTCACTGGAAAGTTACATCATGGTCAGTAGGGTTAGAGGTTAATTTTTAATCATTCGGTTCTCTGATAAAAATAAAAATAAAACAACACTACACGTTTCACACACACACATGTATGTATGTATGTATGGGTGTATGTACATCTATGTCTGTGTATGCATATATCTTATAAAGAGAGCGAAAAAGAGATCAATTCTTTTTCTCTGGTATTCAATATGCACTGAAATACATCTCATATAAAAGAAACTTTCTATATGTGAAAAACTTTGGCTAGTCAGAAACTTTACATTTTAAGTTATTATTATTTTAAAGCTGAGGAGACTTTCTGTAAAGACACTTCACCCAGAAGCATAAACAAAATGGAGCTTCTATTGCTGGAAGGAGCATCATGCTCAGGTCCCTCTGCCCTTCCCCTTTGTGAGACACATTTTGCAAAGACTGAACTGCATGCTCTTTGGTGCCCAATTCCACCCACACGTATGTATCGTGTGGAATATGTTGGTTTGCTCTGGTGCCTGTGTTAGTGGAGCACTAATGGCACAAGAGCCTAAAAAGTTTTCAGGCTACCAAGATGAGTTAGAATATTTAAAGCTGCAGAGCACGATCAGGAAGACCAAGGAACCACTTGTTAGACAAGCACATACAATGTTTATTAGTTAAGCTTAACAATCAGCCTGGTGGATACATGGACAAAGCACGTTCCTGGCAGAATCAGTGAACACATTTCCAGAAAGAATTAAATAAAGGAAGGAGGCCTTCCATGAATGTTGTTTCCACCATCCAGAGGCAGGAGGCTCTCCTTTTATTTCCAAGTCTCCCCTTCCCTTGCATACCGCCCCCCACTCCTCACCACCACCCAGGAGGTGAGCCACACCCTCCAGCCACACCCTCCCCACAACAATGGACCTGAAAGCTCTGAAAGCATGCACCAAAAATACCCAACCCACCACAGGCCCTCTTATGTAAGCCAGGGCAAGTCTGACAACACAGGGAAAGTGGAAAAGAGCAGTAGTGTAGTCCTTGCAGGAACCACCTGGCCATGAAGTCGGTTTTTGGAATTCGTTTAAGGAAGAATTTGAAGATATAGTTTAGAGAAGTTACAGAGCCTGGTGAGCAGAGGGTAATGGGCAGCTCTGGTGAGAGCTCAGAAGACTCTGGTCTTAGATGCTGTTAGAAGTGTAGATCACAAAGACTGATTGTGTTTTCACCCGGGAACAAGTGTCAGGTGTTCTGACACAATGATAGAAGGTCTATTTTTTTTTTTCACCATGGCCAGGAGCAAAAAGTCAAAATAAGGGGGCTGGAGAGATGGCTCAGAGGTTAAGAGCACTGATTGCTCTTCCAAAGGTCATGAGTTCAATTCCCAGCAACCATGTGGTGGCTCACAACCATCTATAATGAAATCTGGTGCTCTCTTCTGGCCTGCAGGGAGAATGCTGTATATATAATAAATAAATAAATAAATCTTTAAAAAAAAAGTCAAAATAATACTAATTTTAACTGGTAATAGTTAAGAGTTTAGAACTAATAAACTAGACTATTAAGGAATTGTACATTTCCTGGACATTTGCTGGCAACATTACTGTGTGAATGCTAAATCAGGTAAGATACATAAGACGGTGTATATATAAGTAGCCATACAACAAGATAGAGTGTGGTAGTGTCATTTTTTTAAAAAAAATGAGACTGCGAAATTGAAGAAGGAAAGCCAACTGTTCTTCTGAATATCATAGGGTGGCCCAATAGAAAATATCAGTGGTTTCTCATTGTGCTTAAAATATAGTCTGAAATACTTACCATGAGGCATGTTCTAACCTTAAGTTTGTGTCCCGTTCTTTGACTTATTTCACTTTGTTCTTATTTTACCATCTCATCTAGCACATAACCTCCTTGAGACAGCTTTTATGATGACCCGAACTAGGCCTAATTTTTGTTAATTATATATTTCTTTTATTCGTGCTGATATTTGAACACAGGGCCTTGCATAGTCTCGGCAAGTGCTCTAACACCATACCACATCTGAGGTGCAGGAGTACCTTTAGTTTTTTACTTGCAGTTGCTCAATACTTTTCTTCATGCTTCTTATAATATCATGTCCAATAGTAAGACATATTGCTCAATACCATCCCTTTCACCGATTGCAAGATTCTTCAAGACAAAGATAGAATGTTTGTCTCAAATTTATATTGCCAATACCTTGTGATTGGTGTGTTTTAACAGTAATGACATTTGTACTGTTGAAAAAGGGAATGCAGAATTCTAAACATCAGAAGATGAACAGATAAAACTGCCAACATTGGACAGAGAAGAAAAGGACATTGGCAAATGAACATTTTTCTAGCATGCTGGTGGATTGACAAGGATCTCTTCTTTGAAGTCCACTACAAATGATAGAACTGGATCATAAAAGAACTTTCCCTGAAAAAAAAAATATTGTTCTGATAATTTATGTTGTCCATAATGGTAGCAGGATCTAGAATGACCTAGAAGACAAAATCATGGCTTGACTAAAGTTAGATTAGCCTCTGAATGACTATAGGATTGGGCCACTAGAGGTAGAAGGCATCCCCCTACAACAGCAGATGCACTATTTCATGGGTTGAGCTTCTGGACTGAATGAAAAGGGAGAAGCCAGTTGAGAAAAGGCCTTCATCTCGCTCTGCTTCCTGACCATGAATGCAATGTGATCAGCCTCCTCTGTCTCTGACTGTCACAGCCTTTCTACCATGATGGCTTGTACCTTCAAACTGTGAGCCAACATAAGCCCTTCATCCTTACAGTTTGCTTTTAGTCAAGCATTTTACTGTGGCAATGAGAAAAGTGACTTTAAAGATTGGTATGGAGAACGGAAACCTTGACAGGATAAGCCTGACCATGTAGTTCTCAGGCGTTTGAACTGGTTTGTGGGAAGGTTGTGGAAGAGTTTGGAACTTTGAGCTAGAAAAGTCCTCATATGCTGTCATAAAAACTTGAACTTGAACTTGAAGACTGATAGAAGTGTGGTTCTAGAGAGCCATGGAGGCTCTGAATAGTGGCCCTTGGAGGGTACTATATGGGGCGTGGCAAGTTCCTGCAAGATGACTTCTGCATCATGAGGTCTGGACCCTCGAACTCTGAGTGGAATAAATCCATCCTGCTTTAAGTTTTCTTCTTGTCAGATATTTGTCACAGTAGGAAGACGGGTAACTAAGGCAATTATGGTGTTTGGGATTTTGGAATAGAGTTTGGTCAGTGATTTTTTTTTTTTTTTTGCAATTCAAAACAATTTTATAGAAAAGATACAAATTTTATTCATTATAAGCTAAGGTTTAGAAAAGAATATCAATTATGTTTGGGGTTACAGAAGATAATATCTGAAAATAGAAGAGAAACTTCAAAAAGTCATTGAGTATAGTGAGGAACGGTGGCTAAAGCATCTATTCTAGGAAGAAAGGCAGTTCTGTTTGCTGACTGAGCCCCAGATGCCCTCTCTACGAAAGGCAATGATGTTCAGTTGCACGGAGCAGAGAATGCAGTGGCGTGGATGGAACGTGGAGTCCTGGCTGTTTCGGCTCACTAAGACGTCAATCTAATATCCCTGTACAAACGGGAAGGACCTCAGCTCACTTGATCACATGTGCTGCAGCACACTGCAGCTGCTGACATCTCAAAGCATTGCAGGATGCAGCATTCTGTCCGGTTGCCTCACTAAAGCATGCGTGATTTTCTTTTCTTTCTTTTCCTCATGTTTCTCTGCATGATTTTCTTTTCTTTCCTCATTTTTCTCAGGAAAAAAAACAGTGAAAACGTGTAAACTGTGGTTAAGGACTTAGGAAATGGGCTTGATTTCCATAAGCTATCATAGTTTCAGAATGACTCAAACCTGAATTCTCTCAGGTAAAGAGTATTCGCAAAAATCACAATTTAATGCCTATAAGAGGTGGTACTTTTTCTTCACTAGGGAATTGCCATGGTGACAGTGTCTCTTCTCACAGATATATATTTACATAAATGTTCAGTGTATATATACATAAATACACACCTCTGTCAACACATGTGCACACCCACTTTACTCCACAGTGAAACCTCTGGAAATGTTGGCATTTTCTTTTATACATGTGGATCCTTCCCCGCCTACCCGTCATTGCTTCAGCAACATTTCTTTCCCGGGGTTAATTCAGTGTATTGATTTAAATCTATTAAGCCCAGTGGAGTTCTGTATGTCTTAGATAATGTAGTCCTAACAGATGAGGGTACCTGGGGTGCAGCTGCTCACCGCCACTATATCACCATTATGTGTGGATGTGTGCACAATTGCCGACATCATAGAGATCTGCATCCAGATTTGCAAAGCCTGCATAAAAATTCCCTGCCCCTATGGTGACCACAGAATTCCAAGAAGAAGATTTCTCAACTCTTTTTGTTTGTTTGTTTGTTTATTTTATTATTTATTTATTTGTTGTTGTTGTTGTTGTTTTTCATCTGTAAGTAGACGTATGCAGTCAGGGTTATGCAAAAGTGGGCGCTGTGCTAAAGAATCCATCCGACTGGGTAAGATTCTGTTGATATTTTTCAGCTTAGAAAACTAGGACCCACCTGTGGTCTAAGCCATTCCCACTCAAGCTGGGCAGCCAGGCACACTAACCAAGCTCCAGTCCATAAAGGCCCCATGCAGGTCCCTGTGTGGGCCAGGAGACAGCCTTCTGTAGGGGCTGTTTCTGGGGAAGCGCATTCCCCTTCCTCCTTGCCTTCCCTTTTGTGTACTCAGTGATGGTAGAGCTAAAAAGCACAGCTTCCTCACCTGCAAAAGGACAAACTCTAGCTCTGGGTGCTTGTGTGAAGCAAGTCAGCATATACAAAGCATTTAAGTTTATGCCGTGTCTCATATGCTCTCAATAAATGTCATTCATCATAATTAGCTGGGAGCATTTGTAAATACGGAGTAACAGTGCTCGGTCCCCTTTATTTCTTCCCTGCATCTCCCTTTTTTTTCCCTCTCATTTGTCATTATTTTTTTTTCCTACTTAGAAATGCTGAGTATGTGTTTTGCTAAAAAAAAAAAAAAAGTTGCTCGATAGCCAGATACTACCTGTGATCATCAGTAATTTGATTCAAGAATAGTGCAGGCAAATATAAAATAAAAAATAAGTGCATACTACCAAAGCAGACATACTGAAATAAATACTTAGATGTTTGCAGCCCTGCTGTCAGGAGCCCTGCTGCTTGCATGGAGCAAGAATCTTATCTTTCCATTAGGAAGATCGGAAGCGCTGACATTTCCAGCTCTTTGCAGAGAACCTTTCTGGGCTCCCCTCATCCACTGGTGCAGGGGCCTTGTGCTGTCACACCACTGTGTAAGGCGTTATTTATCATCACAGCAAGTGTCACTTCAACTGTTCTGGGTTTAGGCTCCTTAAGGCAAGTGTCCCCACCCCACCCCCCACCCCCCACCCCCCAGTCCTTGAGAAGGCACACGTACAAAAGCTTTAGTCACATACTGCGCCTTCGGGAACTCCTAGGAATTCATATCTCTACAAAGCCCTCCGCGAAGTGAGAGCTGTGCTGTGATCTCCCCTCAGCTAGCCCAGATTCTCAGTTTCTTCCCAATCAGCTCTTTCAGATTGTGCCCGGACAAAGAGTTTCATGCAGGTCCATGGAGGCTGCCCTTCTGGGAGCCATGTCTGTGGAGAGTCAGCACTGTTTTGGGGGAAGCATAGCTTTGCTGGCTTCTGGACTGTCAAGGCTGTGTCTCCTACCTTCTGTGTCTTTTTGTCCATCTAGCTCTGGTATATATAATACTCAGATACAGACATACCACAGGGTCTTATTTATTTAAGGGGAGAAAAAAATACAACTTTGCTGCACTGCAAGATGAGAAGCAGGCATAGTAGCAAGGGAGCCACCTGCATTGCTCAGTCTCTGTTGCAGAGGATTCTGGGAGAATAATGCATAAAGCAAGTGTAGCTTTGTAGACAGTTACTTGAAGTCCTTTCCTGTGTAAATGAGCAGAGGTCAAATATTATTTAGAATCTGGTCATACTTTAACTAAACATGTCTTCTATTTAATCAGTGGAAAACAGGGACAAAAAGAATGCCCCCTTCTCCTATTTGCCAATCCTATTTGCATCCTATAAAGGTGATTGTTTCAAGACGTGCCACATGTGGCCTGTGTATTATATAATATTGCTCAGTCAGTCATCTCAAATCGGTATCATTTAAATAAAAGCAGTGGGACTCATACGTAGGTGAGGCCCCTAGCCAGGGCCCTTCACACCCTTTCCAGTGGATTTCCACCATTATGGCCTCAAACAGAGAAGGCCTAGAACTGTACCTCTAGAAGTCCCTGGACCAAAGCTAAGCTGGTGTGCAGTGGCTGACAAGCCTGCTATGGCTACCTGGTGTTCATACACCCTTCTCCTGGTGTTAGCATTCCAGTTTTCCTTTGTGATACCATCTTTGCCACATAGCTCAGCCTTTAAGTAGGGTATTGTTGCTTCCACCTGTGATGTTGAGTTTAGGTTTATGACTCAGAAGAACTTGTGTTGTTCCCTATTCCTGAGTCGTTGCATAATATAAGCATGTGAGGTCCTTGTCATGACCAGCGGAAGAAAATCACTCTCACTTCCACTGGATTGGAGCCTTAGCAGGGTAGGCATTGTGTGAAGCCCATCAAGGAAAAGCCAAATTCTGCTTATGTCTCTGAGCACAGCCTTACCCCAAATCCTAGTTTCCATCTTCCTTCATTATCTCCATCTATTGTTTTTATTATTTTACTGCTGTTCCATTTGAATTTAATTGCCTATGTTTTATGTTTATGAATTAATGCTCTTTTACAATTAGAAAGTTTTTGAAACTCTTTAAAATTTTTTTCTTATGTACATTTGGTGTTTGACCTACAAATATGTCTGTGTGAGGGTGACAGATCCTCTGGAACTGTAGTTACAGATAGCTGTGAGCTGTCACGTAAGTGCTGGGAATTGAACCCAGGTCCTCTGGAAGAGCAGCCAGTGTTCTTAAATGCTGAGCCATCTCTCCAGCCCCCAGTTAGAAGGTTTTAATGCCATAGAAAAAGAGAAAAACTGAAGGCAAAGCAATGAAAAATCTGGAACTTAAACTATTTTTCTTTATTTTTACTGGAATAAAATGAATATGTAGAAAAGTCTTTGGAATGGTGCTTGGGTTTCCGTACTGGATTATTGCAACAGTTAAATCTACAAGGACTTGAGTAGGAAGTGATTTAGATAGGGACCAAGCACAGGTGTTATAGATCATGCAAAAGGTTAATTATGCATGAGGGTCATCCTTGCAGTGATTCAAAACCATGGCACAGAGGTTAACTTGTACATTTGAAGAATGAAAAACTTTGTCTGTATTCCAGAGATGCAAGCAAGACCAATTTTCAAATCTTAATTAAAATGGATGTTGGGTACCATTTTTGTGTGTGTGGTTAAAAAAACTGCTCAGAGATTTCAGATCAAAATAAAAAATAAAATATAAGGATCTTAAAGAATATCTAGGATAGAGTTCTGCAAGTGAAAAATGATGTTTCATTGGGTAGCTATTTAGAAAAATCTTGTTTAAGATAGATAGATAGATAGATAGATAGATAGATAGATAGATAGATAGATACATAGATAGATACATAGATAGATAGATAGATAGATAGATAGATACATACATATATACATACATACATAGATACATAGATAGACAGATACATAGATACATAGATACATAGATAGATACATAGATAAATACATAGATACATAGATACATAGATACATAGTTAGATACATAGAAACATAGAAACATAGATAGATACATAGAAACATAGATAGATACATAGATACAATGACAGATAGATAGGTGGTAAATATATGTTTATGTGTACATATGTGTGTGAGAGGGAGAGAGAGTTAAAGCCCATGTTTTACCTTTGGATCTTACAGTCTGAGGTTTATAAGTTCTTTTACTACTTGCCATATAATAGCAGCCATACTAATATAATGAACTTGTGATACTGGCTGGACCCTTGAGACTTAGCAAAGCCAGTGTAACTCAAGAAGCCACCTTTAAATGAGCACAGTTTGAACTCTGCAGTGTGCTACTTGAAGCATGCAAGATATATTCCATTTTAAAATTTGAAAAATCTTAAAGTTTTAACATTATGCTGACAAACTTGTAGGATGTAAAGGGTGGTCTTAAGAAGTGCTTTCTGCCAATTCTGCCAAAGTTGATCATGGTACAGATTTTTGGAGAGCTTGAAGGTTAGAATGTCACCTCTAAATAGACTTAAGTATGTGATAGTACATTTGTAGCATTATTAAGACACTGATAATGAATATATATTCAACCACTAAGTATAAACGCAATATTAGGGGTAAAACCAATGAACTGTATAAACCCTTACTTTTCTAAGCAATGCAGTATTGGTAATACATGGAAACAATTTTGATCTTAAGTCATTTATTATTTCATATTGATTTTTAGTATTTTTAACATATATCTTTATTTCCCAATAATGTGTCAGTATTTACTAGCGTTTTTGTAACTGCATGAATATAATTTCAAATACTAATGATGGCAACAGTTGAGTCAAGAGTCTGTAGACCTGTTTCTGGTACCACATGTGAGTTAATATGTCCTATTGCACTTTTCTAAGTGTTGAATTTATGAAAGTGGGCACCATGTCTTTTTGTTTCACCAACCTATTTTCAGGGCCCAACTAGATTCTTACTATATATATATTGCGAGTACTATATATATTGCGAGATGGATTGATGAGTGCTGGTTAAGGGAGGGGACTAGGAGTTAGGAGGGAGAAGTGCTTCGTAAAGCAGCTTCCATGAGCGAGAGGATGGGAGAAGGGGATATGTTTCTACTGGTAAGGATGGTGTTGTTAAGGAAGCAGGAGGAATGTGTTATAGAGAAGCAAGCAGCAATCTCAGCGGCTGTGGTGCAAGGAGTAGGCTATCACCTAAAAGACTGATGACACAACTAGTCCCGAAACTGGGCTCTAAGTGAAACTCCGAAAATGATGGATGAGAATTCGGAAATTAACAAAGGTCAGTGGCGGCCAGAAGGAGGTTGAAATGAATCGTGACGTGTTGGCCGGATGAATGGCGATTCTCCCTGCCATGGTGAAGCTATGTATCAGCATGAAAAGAAACTGAAATGAAATGTTTGGGGGATTTTTTTTTAAAAAGAGGACAATTGAAAATGACCTTGAATCTAAACTGTGTGAGAGGAGACCCTAACATTAGGCCAGCTTCCCCAGCAGTGAGCTCATTAAGAGTCTAGTTTGGTAATGACCCAGTAGTACAGTAATGGGTGGACCGAGTTCTCATGGTCCAGAATGTCTGAGCTTGATGGGGGTGCCATGGCTATCATGTCCCTTTTCATACTCTCACACAGGACAGTTAAAGTCTGTACTTGTATCATCCCAGGATGCTACTGTGCTTGGAAAGAGCCCATAAGCATCTTCATCTTTATATACTCACCTTCAGAACCGAGGCCCCAAAGGTCTTGCTCAAGCCGAATGTCAACATTCTCATGTTTCAAAGCAACTTCTCAGGACTCTGCTATTGGAAATGCCATTTGTGTTTGATGACTTTAGGCCTACAGACTTGTACTCGACTCTGCAGGATGCACTTAGGAATCTGGTACCCCAGGATGATTACCTTTATTTAATCCTCAAAGTAGTGTGGTGATTTTTATATCTTTTCTTCTGG